>NC_089912.1:52649798-52924798 GCF_040182565.1 Anser cygnoides | reverse complement strand
ATTCATTTCCTTAGATTAGAAAGGAGAACTATTATTTGATCTCCTGGAAATGAGTACAGAATCTTGATTTGTGGAACCTTCAGAACCTGAAACATTAGACCTTGATCTAAGGATTAGTAATGCCAGAGCAATTGGCTTGTGGATGTTCAGATCCAGTAAATCATATGTGATCCACTTCAAGACATAAATTCTCTAATCACACAACAATAATTTTGTGCTAGTATGAGACGGTGGTGTATAATATACAGCCTACTGCCAAGCCATCCTCTCAAACAGAAAAAATAACACGTTACAAACTGGAAGACTTCAGTCTTTTTGATTGCAGGCTGGAAGAGTTGCTAAGAAGAGGCATCTTTATGAGATCCTAGATGCTCCATCCATGTGAAGGTACTTTATACCCACACTGGGCCATGTTTGGTTTGACTGAAACATATACATAGCTAATATGTATGGAAACAGTCCAGAACAAGCTTGTTATGTGCTTTACCACATGCATGCTATTACTGACTGTCTCTTTGTTCACAAGAAGAATAGCAACTGATAGCATAATATTGTGCTGTACTTGTTAGGAAGATCAACATGAACTGAGAGCTTTAACACTGGAAAGGAAAATTTCTGACAAACCCATGCAGAGCTCTTCTTATAGTCATCTTATACCAGATGATTAACATGAGATATCCACCAAGTACAAAGCAGAAGACTGCCTTTGAAATTTGCAAGTTGCAACCCTGTTACCGACCTTTCCAACGTTACTACATCTGGGATTAAAAATGTGACTTCTGAAAGACTTAAGAAGAAATATGCAGCATGCATAAAGTTCTCAGCTCATGATATGCTGAATAGCTGGTAATTGAGGTTTGCTTGCATGGGTGTTACTGCTACTGTTGACAACGTAAATATATTTTGCTTAGGGAAATGAACTTAGCTGGCTGACAGACAGACACCCAGTCTTTTTTTTTTTTTTTTTCCCCGCTCTCTCAACAGGACAGGAGAAAAAATAATGTGAAAAAGTTCATTAAAGTGTTGAGATAAGGGCAGGGAAGTCACCAATTACCATCACAAGCAAAACAGACTCAACTTGGGGGAACATTAAAGGAATTTTTTGCCAATTAAAAAAAGAGTAGAATAGTGACAAAGAGAAAACTAAAAACACCTTCCCCACAACACTTTTCTTTTTTTTTTTTTTTCTTTTCCCAGAATCAACTATTTTGCTCCTGGCTGTTCTACATCATCCCTCCAAGTTACACAGTAGAATGGGAAATGGGGACTGTGGTCAGTTCCTGTAGTGGGTTTACATGGCAAGGTTTTGATAGCAGGGGGCCATAGGGGTGGCTTCTGTGAGGAGAATCTAGAAGCTGCCCCATGTTTGGTAAGGGCCCCACTGCTGACCAGAGCTGAGCCAATAAGTGACTGTTGTGGTTTAACCCGGCTGGCAGCTAAACACCACACAGCCATTCGCTCACCCTCCCCCCTCCCTCTCTGGGATGGGGAGAGAAACGGGAAAGTGAAGCCGGTGAGTTGAGATAAAGACAGTTTATTAAGACAGGAATATAATAATAACAATAATAGTAAGAGAAGGAGCGGCGGAAAAGAAGCGTTATAGACTGACCATAACCCCCGTTCCTCCGTTCCCCTGCGCCACTCAGGGAGAGGAGGTGGAAGAGGGTGGATGGGGGGGAAGGTGCTTTTAGTTTCTTTCCTTTGTTTTTCACTTCTCTAGCTTGTTAGTTATAAGCAATAAATATTACTGTCTCCCTATGCTGAGTCTGTTTTGCCCATCACGATAATTACTGCGTGATCTCCTCATCCTTATCTCAACCCTTGAGCCCTTTGCATCGTATTTTCTCCCCGTTCCTCTTTGAGGAGGGGGAGTGAGAGACCAGTTGTGATGGAGGTTGTCCGCCCACCTGAGTAAAACCACCATAGTTCCTTACACATTGCCTCTGCCACTCCTTCCGCCTCATACTTTTCCCTTACTCCTCTGTGGGGCCTTTCTATGGGAATAAAGTCCTTTATAAACTTCCCTTCATCGAGGTGCTTTCAAGGCAATTGAAGGAGCTGGCGGGACCCAGAAGCCCTCATGAGAGTGGCTGATGAGGCTTGGGCAGAGCCAGGAGTGGCAGTGATGAGCCATTTAAATTGGGCATGACCACCATTTTACAGTCACTCCCTAAGGCTATCGGCTCCAGGGCAGCTGCATTCTGCAGCAGGGCGGGGGATCCCCATGTGCAGGGTTTTCCCTTCATCAAGGCTCCCTTTGAGGCAGTTGAGGGAGCTTCCAGGACCCAGAAGTCCTCGTGAGGGACCTGACAGCCCTTGTGTGGGCCAGGCACAGCAGCGAGCTCCCATGAGAGACCAGTCCTGGCAAACAGTCAGCAGAAGGCCATGTCCACACTTGCCAGAAGAACGTGGGGATCCAGACTGAGCTGTCCAGTTGTCAGGCTGCTGGGAGTGCCAAAGCTTCACACCACCTTTAGGCAGCTGCAGAGGGACCAATTGCATGAGATGTGAGCAGGAGCTTCCACCTGCTTCTGCCTGCTCAGCATGGTGGCTGAGCTACGAGAAGAGGTGTAAAACTGAGGAGCATCTAGAATTCAGAGAGGGAGATAGACTTGTGGTGCCAAGCTCTGGTCTGTGTGAAACATGGACAGGCACCAGAAATTCCCGAATGAGAAGGGAATTCAGTATCCATCCCCCAGCAGACACAAGGCAGAAGATGCAAGGATGTAAAAGAATGGAAACAAGTCCAGGCTTGAGGTTGCAGGTGAAATCTGCCTTCACCCATCTCACCCTATCAGGTAGCCCTGAGCAACAAGTATGCGGCCCTGGAGGCTGAAAGGCAATTGATGGATGGAGAAGGCAACGATCCCTCTCCACCTAAGATATTGCCAAGGTAGGAAAAGCCAGCCCCCTGTTTCATGACCACCAGCAAGAGGAAGAAAAGGTAGGTTTTAGTTGTGGGTGATTCCACAATAGGGGGAACAAAGGGTCCAATATGTAGAAGGGACGCTCCTCAAACAGAATTCTGCTGCCTTCCTGGGGCCTAGGTTAAGCACATCACCAGGAGACTTCCCAGCTTGGTTTGACTCTCAGACTATCATCCATTGCTGGTACTACATCTGGGAGGAGAAGAAGTGGCAACTCATAGCCCAAGAGCAATCAAAAGAGACTTCAGGAAATTGGGATGGATGATCAGGAACTTGGGTGCACAAGTCATCTTCTTCTCCATTCTCCCCAGTACTGACAGCAACAGGAACAGAAGAACAGGGTCCATTAACATGTGACTCCATGGCTTGAGTCGTTGCCAAAATTTCAGGTTCTTTGGCGACAGGAAACCTTACATGACACCAGGCTTGCTGGCATCCAACGGGATTCTTCTTTCCCAAAAGGGGAATATGGTCCTTGGTCATGAGCTGGCAGGGCTCACTGATTGGTCTTTAAACTAGATTTGATCATGGAGGGATATATGATCAGGGATGCTGGCGATAAGGTACGGGATGACATGTCATCCCACTCACCCCAGCTGAACATTAGAGCCGGCAAAGGATGCCCAGAGCCTAGAGAGGGAACAGAGCTCAACAGAAGAGATGTGGTAGGCCCACATGGACAAGTTACAGTTGCCCCATCTAGAAGGGCAGATACACTGGGAGCCCAACTCAGATGCCCAACTCTATGTAAACGCAAGCAGCATGGGGAATAAACAAGGGGAACTGGAGTTGTGTATGTAATTGCGGGGCTATGATCTCATTGCAATTACTGAAACATGATGGGACAGCTCTCATGACTGCAAAGTGGCCATGGATGGCTTTGCGCTTTATAGGAAGAACAGGCCAGAAAGGTGAGGTGGTGGAGTTGTCCTTTACATGAGTGAGCAGCTGGTACATATGGAGCTCTGCCTAGGAAAAAATGAAGTGCAAGTCGAAAGCCTATGGGTGAGAATTAAAAGGCAGGTCGACAGGGGTGACATTGTGGTGGGTGTTTACTACAGGCTACTGGATCAGGAAGAGGAAGTAGATGAGGCCTTCTACAGGCAGCTGCAAGTTGCCTCACATTCACAGGCTCTGTTTCTTATGGGGAACTTTAAGCACTCCAATATTTTCTGGGAAGACAACACAGCTCAGAACAAAAAGAACAGGAGGTTACTGCAGAACATTGCGGATAACTTCTTGACACAGGTGGTAGGTAGATGAGCTAACAAGGAGAGGGGTGCTGCTGGACCTGATACTAACAAACAGAGATGGTCTAGTAGGAAACGTGAAGGTTGAGGGCAGTCTCGGCTGCAGTGATCACAAGATTCTGCAAGGAGGAAACAGGGCAAAAAGCAGGACTGCAACCCTGGATTTCAAGACAGCTAACTTTGATCTCTTCAGGGACCTAATTGGAGGAATACCCTGGGCCAGGACCCTAGAGGGAAAGGAGACCCTGGAGAGTTGGCTAATATTCAAGCACCACTTTCTCCAAGCTCATGATCAGTGCATCCCTACAAGAAAAAAGTAAAACAAGGAGGGCAGGAGACCTGTGTGGATGGGCAAGCAGCTCTTGGGAAAACTTAAACAGAAGAAGAAAGCATACATGATGTGGAAGAAGGGACAGACCACTTGGGTGGAATATAGGAACAGTCAGAGAATGCAGGGATGCAATGAGGAAGGCCAAGGCCTGGTTAGAATTAAATTTAACAAGCGACTTTAAGGATAACTAGAAGGGCTTTTTCAAATCCATCAGAAGCAAAAGGAAGACTAAGGAAAATGTGGGTGTGCTGCTAAGTGAAGTGGGTGTTTTGGTGATGGCAGATACAGAGAAGGCAGAATTACTGAATGCCTCCTTTGCTTCAGTCTTCACTGCTAAGGCTAGCCTCCATGCACTGGTGAGCCTGGAAATGAGAGAAAACCTGGAGAGAGGAAGACTTTCCCCTGGTTGAAGAGGATTGGTTTAGAGGCTATTTAGGCAAGCTAGACACTCACAAATCTACGGGCCCTGATGGGATGCACCCAAGGGTCCCGAGGGAACTGGTAGGCGTTATTGCTAAGCTACTCTCTATCATTTTTGAAAGGTCTTGGAGAACAGGAGAGCTGCCTGAGGACTGGAAAAAAGCCAACATTACTCCAGTCTTCAATAAGGACAAGAAGGAAGACCCAGGGAACTGCAGGCCAGTAAGATTCACCACAGTCTAAGAAAAGGTGACTGAGCAGCTCATCTTTGAGGCCACCTCTAAGCACATGGAGGAAAAGAAGGTGAGCAGGAGCAGTCAACACGGATTCATTAAGGGGAAGTCATGTTTAACCAACCTGATAGCTTTCTATGATGAGATAACTGGCTGGATGGATGAGAGGAGAGCAGTGGATGTTGTCTAACTTGACTTCAGCAAGACTTTTGACACTGTCTCCCATAACATCCTCTTGGGAAAGCTCCAGAAGCATGGGATCCATGAATGGACAGTGGGGTGGAGTGAGAACTGGCTGGATGGAAGAGCTCAGAGAGTTGTGCTCAACAGTGCCAAGTCTAGTTGAAGGCCTGTGGCTAGTGGTGTACCCCCGGGGTCAGTACTGGGTCCAGCGCTATCCAACTTATTCACCAATGACCTGGATGAAGGGACAGAATGCACCCTCAGCAAGTATGTGGATGATACAAAGATTGACAGAGTTGCTGACACACCAGAGGCCTGTGCAGCCATTCAGAGGGACCTAGACAGGCTGGAGAGATGGGCAGAGAGGAAACTCATGAGATTCAACAAGGGCAAGTGCAGGATCCTGCACCTGGGGAGGAACAACCACAGGCACCCGTACAGGTTGTGGGCTGACCTGCTGGAGAGCAGCTCCGCAGGGAGGGACCTGGGGGTCGTGGTGGGCAACAAGTTAACCATGATCCCGCAGTGTGTCTGTGTGGCCAAGAATGCCAATGGGGTCCTAGCCTGCATCAGGAGGAGAGTGGACAGCAGGTCAAGAAAGGTGATCCTCCCCCTCTACTCAGCTCTGGGGAGGCCACACGCAGAATGTTGTGTCCAGTTCTGGTCTCCCCAGTACAAAAGGGACATAGAACTCCTAGAGAGGTTCCAGCGTAGAGCCATGAAGATGATTAAGGGATTAGAGCATCTGTCCTATGATGAAAGACTAAGTGAGCTGGTCCTGTTTAGCCTAGAGAAGAGGAGATTGAGAGGTGACCTTATCAACCTCTACAGATACCCGAGGGGACAATGTAAAGAGGATGGGGCAAAACTCTTCTCAGTGATGGCCAGTGATAGGACAAGTGGCAATGGGTATAAATTGAACGACAGAAGATTTCATCGCAATATGAGGAAAAACTTTATGGTTTGTGTGACAGAGCACTGGAACAGGTTGCCAAAGAGGTTGTAGAGTCTTCTTTTTTGGAGATGTTCAAAACCTGCCTAGATGCAATCCTGTGTAATGTGTTCTAGGTGAGCCTTCTTGAGCAGCAGGGTTGGACTAGATGATCTCTAGAGGTCCCTTCCAACCTCAACCATTCTCTGATTCTGTGATTCTGTGAGATGGGTCTTTTTCATGATCAACAGTTCATCCTGAACTGTTCCAGTGTGGGTGTCCTCTTCCTAGATGGGCTTTCCATGGGCTGCAGCTTCCTTTAGGGCACATCCACCTGCTGGATACCTCCTCTAATGTGGTACACCAGTAGCTGCAGGTGGACAACCTACCTAACCACGGCCCGCTCTGCAGACTGCAGAGTGAAGCTCCAGTGCCTGGAGCACCTCTTTCCCTTCCTTCACTGACCATCCAGCACAGCAGATGGCGAAGATGAAGGTTAGGATGATATTGTCATTTACTACGCTTTTTCCTAGCAATATATGATTTTCATTGGGGCTCACTCAATTGGGTTGTTCCTGCTGTGATTATATTAATGTGGACTAGAGTATGCTTAATTATTTATGAACGTTATGTTCTGATTGGTTGCTAAGCTCTCTTTTGTACTTATTATTGTGTACTGCTTCCAGCATATTTAAAGGACTACGATCTTGTTATTCACTAAATATCTCTGTAATATAAACTAAGCCCTACAAAATAATAGGTAGGAACAGGTAAGAAAAAAGGGGTGATTCTCACAAGACTGACACTTACTTTTTATGAGAACCCAGCACAATAAGAGAATTGGGGTTTGCAGATGCAAGGCATGAGAAAAAATGCATGAGTATAACACAGGAAAGGAAATGTGCAGAAGTTCTGGAAAACACTGTCACAGTAGCTTGATTCGGAAGTTAGAGAGTTGTAAGGTAAAGGTAGAATGAATATTAGCAAATGAAATGACCCTTACTGCTACATAGGTTTAAATACTTAAGATTCTGTACATCATTTGAAAGTATACATGTGCACAGGCATGGACATCAAGAAGTAGATCTAGGTAGATCTCTTCTCTGAGAGAGAAGACTTTTGCAAAGTAGGAAGTTCAAGGCAAAAGGCTGAATGTTGGAAACACCAACTGTCAGGTATTGAAAAGAATAGTAGCAGTAGTACAGAGCCTCTGTAGTTCAAGGTGAGCAAAGACAGTCTGGTCCATGATCTAAGAGAATAATGAGTAGGAAAGGATCAAAATGGTATGACAAAATGCCCTGTCATCTCAACAGTGGGAGACCTAAAAGAAGTCCAAATTTTATAAATGATAAGAAAATCAGTATATAGTCTGGTCAGACTGCTTTCTTAAAGATGAAAGTGTCCTCTGCTTTCAGAAAACTACCTCAAATCTGTGCACAAATAGTAGCAGGCTGCCTCAGTTTCTCTTAATAAAATCTTAGTGTACTGATCTCTTCATTGTCTGAATTGATATTTCCCATTATCTTTCCAGATCATAAATTAGTCCTTCAGGACTGTTTTCTGAATCTTTACTTGATGCTTTTACTCTTTCTAAACTCTGCAAACAAAAGTACTATTACTACTATTATTGCATGTATTTAGGACCAGTACAGTAGTGTATATGTATAAATGAAATACACCACAAATGAGTAAATGAGTATAGTGGCAGTACTTAGTCTGTTGAATAGTAATTTGGGACACTTTTTTTTCTTTTTTTTTTTTTTTTCAGCACACAGACATCATTAAAGCACATCACTGTTATAGAAGATGTATTATACAGGCACGTTTTCCTGAGATAAAATACTTTTTATTTCCCCAGGAAGTACACTTTTATAAAATTCCTTTCCTGCAGGGATTTCCCGTCTGCAGATCCAGCAGTGTAAAGCATTATAATGTGCTGCTCTGCCTACCTGAGTCCCTTCAGTGAGACTCTGTTTGAGAGTACAGATCTTCTTCAAAGGTCAAGGGTGAAGCCTTGAACTACACAAATAGTACAGACAAACACTGATGGGATTTTTATGGCATAGCGTGCCAGGGAGGACATCAGCAGCTGCAATATAATAGTATGCTGGCTTGTGGTGTTGACTTATTTCTCCCAAGAGTGAAAATATTTTTATTGTTCTTGACAATTATTTTCTTCACTTTCACCTTCACTGCACTGAAGCACACGTTGATAAGCAAATATAAACTCTAGCAGATACAAAACTTTTTTATCTCAACATCTGGTGAAGCTGGGAATCTGTTATTTCTATTGCACTGTTCACATATCAAGTTAGATTTTTAGAGACGGAAGCAAGAAAGGGAAAAACTGATAGCCCGTGATGATCATTGGCCATCTAAGGCCAACCTAAGTGCACAAATCAATGGGATCTGAGAAGATGCACCTGATGGTGCTGAGAGAACTGGCAGATGAAATTACTAATACACTTTCACATTTGAAAAGTCGTGGCAGTCAGGTGCACTTGCCACTGACTGAAAAAAGGGAAAAGAAGAATAGCCAGGGAACTACAGGCCAGTTAGTCTCACCTCTGTGCCCATCAAGATCATGAAGCAGATCATCCTGGCAACCATACTAAGGTGTGCAGAAAACAGAGAGGTGGTTACTGTCAGACAACATGGCTTCATTTGTCATGCCTGACAAATCTAGTGGCCTTCTCCACTGTGGTTACAGCACTGGTAGATAAGGGAAGAGCAACTGGCATCATATACTTGGAGCTGTGCAGAGAATTTAATACTATTCTGCACAAAATTATTGTCTCTAAAATGAAGAGACATTGATGAGTGGATAGATGAAGCACTTGTTGGATAAAGAATTGACAGGATGGTCACACTCAAAGAGTTGCAGTCAATGGCTCAACGTCCAGTGGAGACCGGTGACATGTGGTGTCCCTTGGGGTTCTGTTTTGGGACCGGTATTATTTACCATCTTTGCTGGTGACATGGACAGTGTGATTGAGTGCATATTCAGCAAGTTTGTGGATGACAGCAAGCTGTGTGGTGTGGTCTGCATACTGGAGGGAGGGAATACCATCCAGAGGGATTTTGGCAGGCTTGAGAGATGGACCTGTGTGAACATCACATGGTTCAACAAGGCCAAGTGCAAGGTCCTGCACCTTGGCAACCCCAAACATGAATAAAAGTTGAGCAGTGAGTGGGTAGAAAAAAACCCTGTGGATACCTGGGGGTATGAGAAGCTCAACATGAGCCAGCCATGTCTGTTTGCAGCCCAGAAAGCCAGCTGAATCTTGGGCTGTACCAAAAAAAAAAAAAAAAAAAGTATAACTAGCAGGTCAAATCTACTCCATTCCCCACATTCCTCATGAGATCCCACCAAGAGTACTGACTTCAACTCTGGGGCCTGCAGCATAAGAAAGACATAAGCATGTTATGGTCCAGAGGATGGTCACAGAGATGTTCAGAACGCTTCAGCACCTATCCTGTGAAGACAAGCTGGGAGAGTTGGGATTGTTCAGCCTAGAGAAGAGAAGGTTCTGGGGAAACCTTATAATGACGTTCCATTACCTAGAGAGGGCCTACAGGATAGATGGGGAGGGACTCTTTATCAGGGCTTGTGGTGATATGACAAGGTGTAACAGCTTTAAACTGAAAGAGGGTAGATTTAGATTAAATATTAGGAGAAGTTCTTTGCTATGAGGGTGGTGAGACATTGGAACAGGTTGCCCAGAAAGAGAGGTTGCCCAGAGAAACTGTGGATACCCTGTTCCTGGAACTGTTCAAATCTGGTATGGATGGGGCTTTGAGTAAACTGTTGTAATGGAAGGTATCCCTGCCCATACCAAGGGGGTTAGAACTAGATGATCTTTAAGGTCTCTGCCAACCCAAACAATTCTGCGACTACATTCTATGATTCCTGAAAGTACAACATATTTCTGAGGAGTGAGAATCATAGAATCATAGACACAAGTCCATGAACACAAGTCAAAAAAGATTGGTTTCTTAGAGATGATTTTGCAGCTTCTTCTGAGCTCAGCTCTGCTAAGAGCAGAATACTTTTCAGGAAAGTGAAGTCAAAAGAGGACCTGAAGTCACATTTCAGCAACTTTTTTTTTTTTTTTTTTTTCCCTGCCACTGAGCAAAAAGAACCTTACTGTGACTTGACACTTATAATTAATTCCTCTTGTTCCTTGAATGCTGCAAAACATTTTGTCCTTTATCTTTGTCTCATTAGTCTTGTCTTCTACATTTGCTCTTATTAGCTTGGTATGTTTCATGTTTAACTTGAGTATATAAGTCAAGCTCTGCTCAGCATATCTTTTTAACATATTTGTATATTCATACAGAAAAAATATTTTTGATGTTATTTTCATTTATTAAATATCTTCAGCTAATGTGATAACTTCAAATATTTGTTCAGAAAATATTTCAAATTAAAACATGATCATATCTGCATCAATCAAAGAATAAAGGAAAAATGTTATAACAGAGAAAAACACCCTTTCACAACACAGTTTGGATGTCAGACCACATACCACAGCAGAAGAAACAACTAGTATGCACTTATCTAATCAGAGACTGCAGAGAATAAGCCAAATAAACACATTCTTACTGTAGTATGAATATGGAAAAGCAAATGGCAGTGTTACTTCAAAACGCTGGAAAATAAAATATTCTGAAAGTTCAGTCAATACAAATATGATCTTGCAAATTTAGAGAAAAAAAAAGAAGACAAATCACAAGAAAACATGGTCTGAGTTTATGAGAAAGTACACCAGTATTATTCTCTTACAGTATCATATTTATAAGGTTCCATCTTATTTTATTCAGAATTAATAGAAAGGAGCTAAGAATATTTTTCCACATATCCATAGCCCTATGGAATCTTTATAGACAATTTTAGCAATCTAGCTGATAACTGTACTTGTCAACACACTAATCTGGAGAAGAATAAGCTATGGAAAAGGAATGTTTTATATCCTCTGGCCGGATTTTTCTCTAACATGCAAATATATCAGAAGATTTTGCTCATCAAGGGAAGAATATATCAAATTCAACATATATTTGAAATATAAGAGATGGCCATTAACCAGTGTAAATACAGGATCTCTCACAAGATGGTAAACCTCAATTATTAGAATTCTTATTTTTTATTATTTTTTTTTTATTGTAACAGTTTGGAGGATTTCATCACATTCGATTGCTTTCATCACATTCAATTCACTTATGGGTGAAAAATGTATGGTAAACTGACACAACACACAAAAACAGAAACACAATACAGAGTCTTCTATCACTACTAGGTTAATGTCTCTTATCTTGCTTTAACAGATTATGACTGAAAGTATTTTACTAAAGGTGCCACACAGTGACATACAGAATAAACAAACAAACAAACAAAAATAAATAAATAAAAAATAAACGAAATGAAACTTAAAAAAGAAAAAGGAAAAAAAAAAAAAGCCAGTACTCCTGCTGGTTGAAGTTAGAAATCTAATTAAACCACTGTCACAATTATTCTTAATTGTCATCCTTGTTAGTAGTGTCAGAAGGGAAACAGAGTCCTGGTAGGACACAGAGACTTAAATATCTCATAGTCCCAGAACAGTCTTGGTGTCTTTGGATGCTGGCTGGTGCACATTAGTAAGGGAGGAATAGAGATTAATCCATCAAATGGTCAACATAGTAGCTAGTGCAAAGCACTGATGCTCTTTTAAGAAAGGGAAGAAAGGGAAGAAGGGAAAAAGATGACTATTTAACAAATATATTTTCAGGTGTATATTTTTCACTCACTTAACTAAGCTATAGAGACTCATAAAATCATTTAGGTTGGGAAAGACCTTTAAGATCTTAAGTCCATCCTTCAACCTGGACTAACAAGTTCCATCACTAAACCATGTCCATATGACCATAGCACCTGCAGACAGATTATAGAAAATTTTAGCACTTTTTATAATAGAATCCATCAATAAGCAAGCGCACTTGTACATACAGAGGCATGTATGCATAATTCCATGTTTGCCAGATGCTGAGTTTCTAGAAACAGTTATTAGACATACTCTAACATTTAAGATGCAGAAGAATCTTTGCTTCTTTTTTCTGATGACAGAAACCAAAAATATGTCTGTACTTATAGCTTTCAATAGCAACAGCATTTAGTAAAGTCTCAGGACGGCTTTAAGAGTAACACTGTTACATCTGTTCAAGATAGTGACAGTGCCTATGCCTGGGTCTTCTACCTCAGGAAACCATTCTGATTTAGAATTACTGTTCCATGTCAACAAGACCTTCAGGATGGATGTGATGGCTGTAGCCTTCTTGTTAACACAGCCAAAGGTATCATTAAACATTGTCTTTCTTTGGTGTTTTCACACTCTAGATTTGCAAAAATGATTTCCTCCAAACTTCTGCAAAGCAGTATTGCCTGAAGTATCAAAACCTGCATGACCCTTTATAAATTTTGTCTTATAGTTGTGTCACCTCAAGTCAGCAACCCACTGAATTTCATACACTGACTTGCACTATGTTAGAACTTCAAATATGAAGCTTCCAGCAAAACATCTAAGAGCATTGCCATTGACATTCCTGTGAGTCAGAAGTGAACTGAGGTTTTACAGGGCATTATGGTAGCAAAGAGGCTGTCTTTTTGAACAACGTATAAAAGTGACTTTTTGCTTATCCGTGACAAGGAAAAATTCCTTGGAGCTCTTCACCAAAAAGATGATATCAACCATATTGTCTCAACCAAATAAGAAATGGAAATTTCCCCTCTTCTTTCCTGAGCTATGACTTAACTATCCAACAAAATTGTAACAAATAGCATTATTTTGTTAGACACAATTAAAATGTTGCTGTATTTCATACAAGTATCTTACAATCAGTTCATACTTCAGTAGATAATTAAAAATAAGCAACTCTCTTTATTAGTCTTTCTTGGTAATAAATGAATCAGTTGTATAGTAGATGTCAGGTATTTATAAAAGTTACACTTGCATGAAGTAAATTCTATTAATTGGGATATAATGCAACAGAAATCTTCTCACTTGATGAATTTGACAGTCATTCAAAAGCAGCTTTTTATTTTATTTATTTTATTTTATTTTATTATTTTGTTTTATTTTATTTTATTTTATTTTATTTCATTTATTTTATTTTATATTATTTTATTTTATTTTATTTTATTTTATTTTATTTTTTTCAGCAGGAACAGAATTGAGAAGCAAGTCGATGATAGGAGAAATATAATTAATAATAATAGTGTGATACACATTTTTGGCATACACAGGTTGCTTAACGTCAATCCATTAATCAGAAATTTCATTCAATTTTTGCACTGTTGTAGCACAAATCACAAAACTTCATCTTGCACCTAAAGTAATTTATAATTTGCTTTACAAAGTAATCTCATTTCTAAAGGAAAGCTCAGATCTTGAACCAGATGCCTCTCTAATTTTTACCTTTACTTCAGGGAGAAAATGAAGCTAGCGATGTTTCCCATTTTATACATGTCAAGCATTTTAAGATTCATCCAACTCACTGAAGACTTTGCAAATCCATTTCCTTCTGGTGCTTTTTCTCCATTAAGTGATTCACTTAGCAATACAATCTGGTTTTCTAGAGAAAAAGAAATGCAGCACAATTTTACACAAGGCATAAAAGCATTCAGTTTCCCTATTTATCAGATACACATGGAAAACCACACAGTATTCACACTGGTGAATAACATTTTTTGATATATAAACATGAACACAAATATGTGGTGAGATCAAAATGAATAATTTTATATCTCATTTTGAAAAATGGGCTGATAGGTGGTAGGTGATTCTTTATATCACATAAAACTATAAACCAGCAGTTACTATGTGTTTGTTTTAAGGTTCTTTAAAAAAAAAAAAAATACATTCAGTATGACAACGTATGTATATCCTATGCAGATATGGTTATTGCTGTTTTTTTCTCCACTTCTATGTATTTCTTTTGTGTTTTTTTTTTCTTTTTTTTTTGAAATCATCATTCATATAATTTCTATTATAGTACAAATGATTAGTCAACAGAATTCTCTTACAAGATCCATATTTACATTAATATCCATGTAGCAAACTTAATTGAGCAACATAAGAGTTGTTATTCTGTTATTGATGTCTTTGCTGCATCATGAAGGCAGCAATTTAGCACTAAGCTATAAATAGAAAAATGCAGTGGATGGAACTGGCTGGTCTCATGTTTTTAATATTCCCTTCAGGGTAAAGTATGACATAACCTAATTACAGTGGTAGAAATTTCACTGCAGGAAAAACTGTTGTTACTTCATTTGACAATTGAGTAATTATCTTCTCTTCTGGATGTTTTACTGCATGTTACTTATTAATCCACACACTATAAATTATTTACAATTTAGCAAATAGTGCTAGAGTTATAAAAAGTAAAAATTTTAACAATGTCAATAACTTTTATAAAATTATTTTGGGGCAGTCTTTTAAGAGGTAACTGTCAGAGTGCTTACTCAAGCAGAAAGCAGGTGTTCTTTCTGCTTGTTCTTTATTTCAGGGCATGGACTCAATCTGCATCCCTTTCGCTCTTCTCGGGGCTGTGGGGCTTCTGCTGCATGCTGACAGCAAGTTCCTTAAAACAGTAACTAACAAAAGTAATGACTGAGCTGTGTAAATAGCAGGTTAGTGGGGAGATAACTGGACCCAAAATTTCATGTAGTTGCAGAGATGTTTCATAAAAGATATTCTTCTCCCTATACATGTCCTTATGTGAAGATCTGCAAGCAACCCTCTCCTAATGCTGGTTTAGGTATTCAAACTGTGTAATTATATACTCCACCCTCAGCTATATTTCTTTTTGTTTGTTTTGTTTTCCCTTACGTGCATATAAGATTTGTAAATTCTGCTGTTATGCAAGTTAATAGACACCAATACCCTGCTGACATAATCTTTAAGAAAACACAACCATCTGATTGGGTGAAGAGGTATAGTAGACCAAGTCTCTTAGTCTTCTTCATGAAAAGCAGAACTTCCAGCTCATGTCAAGTTCAATACTAAAAATGAAAGGATTTGGCATTTATTTTCTTCTGCAAGTAACCATAAAAATGACTGGTACAAAACAAGGAAGAATCTTTATAAAAACATTGGCTGCATCTTAGCAAAAATTGTGTTTATACTTGAATATGCTTTAACAACAACAACAAAAATCATAATCTTATTGTTCCTTAATAATTTCTTATTTTTAAATTACATTCACTATAATCGCATTGATGGAAATGTAAATAATCAAACTTCATTGTAGAGATTTAAATGAAAAAAAAATGAAGGGATTAGAGGGAAATATTTAATTATAATATTTGGAAAACATTCTTACTGAAACAATTCAGAAACTATTTTCTTGGAGTCATAAACCTAAAGAATGGAAACACAATTCACTGAAAGTAAAAACTAGAAAATATTCTTCTTTGCATAACATGTCCTCAGAAGTTATACATTATTTCTGAACTGTACTTGCTGCATATACACAATAGATGCATTTTGTTTTGCTAATATAAAAATTTTAAGCTGAATAAAAAAATAATGGAAGTACATAGTCACAGTTCAGGCATTTTTGTCATTGTAGCAAAATCTACATTACAGAATGTAATCTGCTGTCAGGTGTATTTAAATCTGCGGGTAATTGTTATTTCTGTTTTTATCACTGCTCTTCTTGTTTAAATGTAGTCAACACAAATTATGCTTGGGTTGAGTTTGCAGTAGCTGGAACTCTTGATTGTACTATTACTTTGATAGGTAGATTATGCTTGTCTTGCTTCTTCAGAATAAATGCAACTTGAGGGTCTTGTAGTTTGTCCCTGGTAAGTATTGTGACTTCAAGATGAAAATATGCCATGCTGGCTTGTTGGTTCTACTTGAAAAAGACATAGAACTGTCACTGCTGAGAAAGAAGAAAATATTTCATCATCCCCACAAGCTTTAAGGTTTAGGAGATAACTGTATTTACAAAGTTTCAGACACTGTTTTGTTCAGCAACTATGTACAACTCTAAAGCAAAGATAATACTGAGCCCTATTTAAAAAAAAGGAATAAAATAACATTGGAGAATCACTGTATCAAAACACAGATTTTTTTTTTTCCAAATTCTTTTTTTAATCTTATGTTAATAGGAAAATGTTAAATATACAACCTGTAAAAGGGGTGGTAAAAATAAACATATTATGATACATTTTTTAATCCCACAAACAAATAGTTTTACCTTTCTCATCTTTTTTGTTTTGTTTTGTTTTGTTTTGTTTGTTTGTTTATTTGTTTGTTTGTTTGATAGCTATGAACTTTGTACATAGGACAGAAACTAGTAAGGTACTAGAAAGAAAACATTCAATCAAAGGCCCACCACATTAAACTTGAGATACTTGTGTCAGACTTCTACTGCTGCTACTGAGTCTGTAGCTATTGAATTTATTTTTGTCTTGTATGTGTTATGTTCTGTCATTAAAATAATTTAAAAGCTAATCAAAAACCTCTGTGCTCATCTGTGCTTTATAGCCTAATTCACTAATGAAGGGAAATTTCACAGCAGCTTCCATTAGTACCTTTTTAAGAACTGCCTTATTTCTATTCAGAACCATAAACATGGTTGTATGTGGAGTAGTTTAGTAACTAGTTGAATCTCATTTTTATTCTCACACTAACATGTTTGTGGATATAAAAACAACAACGATTAGCTTTAATAGTAGGCTGGAATACAAATCTTGCAATAGAGACCTTGTAGAGGGAACCCTCACTATGCAAGTTAACAGACACCAAGCTGTATGGTATGGTTGACATCCTGGAGGGAAGGGATGCCATTCAAAGGGACCTAGACAGGCTTGAGAAGTGGGCCCGTGCAAATCTTATGAAATTCAACAAAGCCAAGTGCAAGGTTCTGCGTCTGGGCTGGGGCAATCTCAAGTACAGGTTGGGAGCTGGATGAGGTATGGTTTGAGAACAGCTCTGAGGAGAAGGACCATGGGGTTTTAGTTGATGAGGAGCTCAACATAAGATGGCAATATGAGCTTGAAGCCCAGAAAGCCAATCATATCCTGGGATGCATCAAATGAAGCTTGGCCAGCAGGCTGAGGGAGGTTATTCTCCCAGTCTACTCTGTTCTTGTGAGACCCCACCAGGAGTACTGTGTTCAGCTCTGGGACCCCAAATATAAGTACATGGACCTATTAGAGCAAGTCCAGAGAATTATCAGAGGGCTGGAGTACCTCTCCTGTGAAGAGATGCTTAGGGAGTTGGAGTTGTTCAGCATGGAGAAGATATTCTTTGGTTAAGACCTCATTGCAGCCTTCCAGAACCTAAAGGAGGCCTACACTAAAGCTGGAGAGGGACATTTTATAAGGGCTTGTTGTGATAGGACAATGGGTAATGTCTTTAAACTGAAAGAGGGTAGATTTAGGTTAGGTATAAAGAAGAAATTTTTCACAATAAGAGTGATGGTGAGACATTGGAACAGGTTACCCAGAGTAGTTTTGGATGTCCCATCTCTAAAAATGTTTAAAGCCAAGTTGGATGGTACTCTGAGTGACCTGATGTATTGGAATGTGTCTCTGCCCATGGCAGAAGGGCTGGAACTAGATGGTCTTAAGGTCCATGCCAAATGTATTCGGTTTACATGGCAAAATTTTCATAGTGGGGGGCTGCAGTGGCTGCCTCTGTGAGAAGAGTCCAGAAGCTACCCCATGTTAGACAAGAGCCATTTCCAGGCTTCTCCAAAAAGGACTTGCTACTGGCCAAAGTGGAGCCAATGAGCAACACTAGTTGTGCCTCTGAGAGAGCAGATTTAAGAAAGAAAAAAATGCTGTGCAACAGCAGCTAGGAGAGAAGAGTGAGAAAAAGTAGGGAGAAACATCTCTGAAGACACCAAGGAAGAAGGAGGTGCTCCAGAACTGGACCAGATGCTTTCCTGTAGACCTTGGGGAGGACCATGGTGGAGCAGGATGTCCCTCTGAAACCCATGGTGTACCACAGCAGACCGGATCTCCATGCTGCAGCCTTTGGAGAAGCCCATAGTGGAGCAGGCAGATGTGGCTTGAAGGAAGCTGCAGCCCATGGAGAGTTCCAACAGAAGCAGACTCCAGAACAGACCTGCAGCCCGTAGAAAGGAGCCCATGGTGGAACAGATGATCTGGTGGTAGTTGCCACCCATGGGGGACCCATGCTGGAACAGCCCACTCCTGAAGGATGGACCACATGGTACAGACCCATGTTGGATCTGTTCCTGAAGAACTTCAGCCTCTGTGAAGTTCAGATAGGATCAACTCAAGAAGGTTGGCATCCTGTGGGAGGGACCTCACACTGGAACACAGGAAGAGTGAGAATGAAAGATCAACAGATGAGAAAGTGTTATGGACTGACCGTAACTCTCATTTCTGTACTTCGGTGCCCCTTGAGGGAAAGAGGTAAGAGAGGAAGAATGAGGGAAAAGTGTTTTTAGTTTGCTTTAATTTCTCATTTCTCTAATCTGTTAGCAATAGGCAATACATTACATTGATTTCCCTACAATGATTATGTTTTGCCCATGACAGTAACTGGGGAGCCATCTTCTTGTCTTTATTTCAACCCTTGAGCCTTTTTCCATTGCATTTTCTTCCCCTCTTCCTTAGGGGATGGGGAGTGAGAGAGATATTATGGTAGAGTTTAGCTGCCCATCAGGGTGAAACCACCGCATCACAGAATCACAGAATCACAGAATCATTTAGGTTGGAAGAGACCTTCAAGATCACCTAGTCCAACCTCTGACGTAACACACTAACAAGTCCTCCACTAAACCGTATCACTAAGATCTACATCTAAATGTCTTTTAAATACCTCCAGGGATGGTGACTCAACCACTTGACTCAACCACTTGCCTGGGGAGCCCATTCCAATGCCTAACAACCCCTTCAGTAACGACGTTCTTCCTAATATCCAACCTAAACCTCCCCTGGCGCAACTTTAGCCCATTCCCCCTTGTCCTGTCACCAGGCACGTGGGAGAATAGACAAATCCCCACCTCACTACAGCCTCCTTTAATGTACCTAAAGAGAGCAATAAGGTCGCCCCTGAGTCTTCTCTTCTCCAGGCTGAACAATCCCAGCTCCCTCAGCCTCTCCTCGTAAGACTTGTTCTCCAGACCCCTCACCAGCTTCGTCGCCCTTCTCTGGACTTGCTCGAGCACCTCCATGTCCTTCTTGTAGCAAGAGGCCCAAAACTAAACACAGTACTCAAGGTGCGACTTCACCAGAGCTAACTACAGGGGGACAATCAATTCCCTAGTCCTGCTGGCCACCCTGTTTCTTATACAAGCCAGGATGCTGTTGGCCTTCTTGGCCACCTGAGCACACTGCTGCCTCATATTCAGCCGACTATCAACCAGTACTCCCAGGTCCTTCTCTGCCAGGCAGCTTTCCAACCACTCCTCTCCCAGCCTGTAGCACTGCTTGGGGTTGTTGTACCCCAGGTGCAGGACCCGGCACTTGGCCTTGTTGAACTTCATGCAGTTGACCTCATCCCATCGGTCCAGCCTATCCAGATCCTTCTGCAGAGCCTTCCTGCCCTTGAGCAGATCAATACATGCACCTAACTTGCTGTCTTCTGCAAACTTACTGAGGGTGCACTCAATCCCCTCATCCAGATCATCGATAAAGATATTGAAGAGGACTGGCCCTAATACTTAGACCTGGGGCACACCACTAGTGACCGGACTCCAACTGGATTTAACTCCATTCACCACAACTCTTTGGGCCTGGCTATCCAGCCAGTTTTTAACCCAACGAAGTGTACACCAGTCCAAGCCATGAGCAGCCAGTTTCTTGAGGAGAATTTTGTGGGAAACAGTGTCAAAAGCCTTACTGAAGTCAAGGTAGACCATATCCACAGCCTTTCCCTCATCCAATAAGTGTATCACTTTGTCATAGAAAGAGATCAGGTTCGTCAGTCAGGACCTGCCTTTCATAAACCCATGCTAACTGGGCCTGATCACCTGGTTGCCCTGTAAGTGCCACATGATGACCCTCAAGATAATCTGTTTCATGAACTTCCCCAGCACTGAAGTCAGACTGATGTCATCCAAACTGTTCTATGATTCTATAATTTACTGCAATATTCTTTACAATACATAATAAAACTATCACTCGTAATTGAAGACAATGAATAATACTTAATTAGAAAACCACTAAACTATCAGTCACTTAAAAAAAAAAAAAAAAAAAAAGAGAGAAAAAAGGAAAAAGATGATGGAATATGATAATGCAAGTATATTAAGAGAGAAAGACTTCTCATGCCAGCTGGGAAATTTAGAAGAACTTAGACCATATTTATTAAGAGTTTGCATTTTAGGACACCAGCATTTCTGAATAGAATATTTTTAACATAAAATACACCAAAAAAAAAATAAATGAAGTTTTATGGTCTTATATATCTGGAAAGACCATACATTTTAGGTCAAGATGTGATACAAGCGCTGATAGAAAGATTGTAATGAAAAAAATTAAAAAGCCTCCCCACCACGGTTTACATTTCATCTGTATTCTGTGTCCATCTTTAACTAAACTACTGGACATCACTTCATTATAAATAAATAGATTCATATGTAAAACAATCATATTTTCTTCTACCTAAGGTAGAACGTTTTTTCCATGAAATTTAATCAATAGTGTAAATTATCCTTCTAATATGACAGCATAAACCTATGACATTCCGAGCAAGAGAGTTGTACATCACAACTCAGTGTTCATAAAACTATAATAACAAGCTTTAATGTTGTTTTAAATTCAAAAATTCTAAAATCTGTTCCCAAATCTGCAGTGAAAGAAATTCCCCTCAATTAATCACAACATCAGTTTTGTCTCCTAATTAAAATATATCAGATCTTATATTTTGGCTGTCCAGTCAAGTTAAAGGGTGAGTTTGGTTAAGGAAAAAATGATTGAATAATTTTATCATACCATCAGTATATCATCCACTTGAAAAACAGAAAAGTACAACCAAAATATCTGTCTAAGAACCTTCACAGAAATATGTCAGAGAAATTGAGGAGACCTGTCTCTTCCAGGAAAACCTTGTTTCTCAGTGAGGACTTCCAATGAAGGGACAATGGCATCCACAAGTTAAACATTTTTCCCCTGCTTTACCTGCTGTAATAGCTAGAATGTCCTAACATGTATATTATATATATTGTAGTGAAATAAATCACATGAAAGGTAAAATAATAATTAGTAGCTTTCAGTTAACAAATAGTTAAAAATTAATTATATTAATTTCTTTGAAGAAATATTAATGCTCTCAATGACTCCATTCTCATTTCACCTCCAACAGATTTACTCTAAATTTAGATTATTTTTCTTTACCAGGGTAATTTTTCTTTACCCTGGTAAAGAAAAATAATGATAACAACAACAACAATAATAACAACACAACAAAAACAGCTTTTCCTCCACACCAGAATACATTTGATCTTCGCTTGTACTCCCTCTGTCAGCTAAGTTGAGTTGTGCTGGACATTGCTTGTAATGGTATTTTAGCAGAATGTCATTGTTTGTTCAGTATGTAATACACTGCGAAACACAGTAGAGAAAAAAAAAAAAAAAGTCTTCATAGTTTTCTTGTGATTATGGAGTAAAGTAATCATCTTGGAACTGTAGATCTAACTTCGTCGTTGGGTTATGTCCTAAGGGATAGCCAGAATGTTTTTGTGTATTGCTTCAATATTAAACATAATTATTACCAACCTGTGTTTCTGGGGATTTTCTAGATTCAAAAGATTAATTCTCAAAGTTAAATCAGATACACAACATGAGTTTCAGAATAATAATTTGCAAATATGAAACAACAAAACAAAACAAAACAAAGATAAGATTCTTGTTAACTTTAAGAATAACCAGATATATATGACTAGAATTCTGTATTACAAAGTATCAACATGATGTCTGAGAATTTCATGGTAATTCCTGTGGTGATACTAGAACAAATTTAAAAGAGATGTCCTGAAAATGAAAATGGATTTGGTGGAAGGAAGACCTGAAGGGAGAAAGAAAAATATTATTCTTCAAGTGACAACATAGTAAAAGGAAGTCTGAAATAAGTAAAGAAATAGACAAACAAACATGCATTTTGTGTTAATAGCATACCCAATTAGCCATTAGTAATACACCCTCAATCTAGTCGCATTCCATGAACTACCATGACCACACTTGAGAGTTTGGTTGTGATCAGTCAGAACTATCAGTCCTAGATTTAATGAGTAGTGTAATTTATTAAAGCAACAGGTACACAGGTTATTTGGATTATCAGAGAAATTCTCAGTCTGCAAAACACATCCAAAATACGAAAAGTAGGAATAACACAGCCTGGCTATAAATGCGTTAAAAGGTATGAAGACTCTATAGAGATTTCTAAGTTTCCGCTGAGACATCTGGTATAATCAAGTGTTAAACACTTACCCAAAGTTATCCCAAAGAGGGGGGAAGAGAGACTCAGCCTGTTGACTGATCCCAGAAGTTATGATGGGATACCTCCCCTACCATCCTCTCTCTCTTAAGCCAATTTATATTATTTTCTATTTTGTAGGTGGATCTTGAGTGACTCTACTCATGCATATCTTGGTTACGATTGGTGCAAAGTTTTCTTGCTTTTGTTTAAAGATATAGGCTCAAAGAAATTCAGAGCACATGCTCACTGAGGGTGGTCACACCTTGGAGGCAGGTAGCTTTTTGGATTGAGCTGTGTTTTAGTATTATAATGATATGAGCAAAGGTCACTAAAGTACAACATTTTGTCAAAACCATGACAGCTTGTTGGCTCAGATTAGCAAATGTGCAGTTTATCGGTGTTGGTGTGCACAAGAGCAATCAAGTTTCCTTCTTATCACAGAGCCTAGCCACAGTGTTTCCATTCCGCTCTATAATCTGAATTATTCCTCTTAGAATTAGTACATCAGGTTCCCCCAGAGTGATTAACATCTAAGGTTGGAGGCCTAGGGAACCTTTATGTAGTGCAGGTACAATCTACCCTGGAAGATTCTTCAATGCTGTACTCATTGTCAAAATACAAATCCTGTATATTGTTTCTCAAAAAATCAGAGAGATAATAATAAAATCTGAAATCATTACAGAACCTTTTTAAGAGCAATTTTTATTTGAATCCTACATCTAAAAAATTAAAATAAAATAAAATAAAATAAAATAAAATAAATAAAATAAAATAAATAAATAAAATAAAATAAAATAAAATAAAATAAAATAAAATAAAATAAAATAAATAAACCCAACAACTTCAATAGTTTCAAATAGTTGTAAGTGAGATTAAAATTCAGCAAAAGCAATCCAATTAATAATATCACAGAATCACAGAATGGCCAAGGTTGGAAGGGACCTCTGAAGATCATCTAGTCCAACCCCCCTGCCAAACAGGATTACCTAGAGAACGTTACGCAAGATGGCATCCAAGAAGATTTTGAATATCTCCACAGAAGGAGACTCCACAACCTCTCTGGGCAGTCTGTTTCAGTGTTCTGTCACTCGAACAGTAAAGAAGTGCCGTCTCACCTCATATCTCTGTTTATCTTTAAGATTCCATATATCACTAAACATTACCAATTATTTTTGATAACTGATAAAAGTTTCAGACATTTCAGCTGTTGATTTGTCTTCAGGCTCTTTCCATTGGCTGTCTTAATTCTTCCTCCCGAACAACTTGTGCTAAAATCTTTTTAATCTGAAATATACATTAATTAATACAGATTTTTCAAATCTCATTCTAACTGAGGGCAGTAGTAGTTACAATGCACACAGAGTTTCTTTTCCAGTTTCACCTAGCTAGCGCTTGTCAATAGTCCTATGAAAGGAACTAAAAAAGTACAACAAAAGTAAGTTGGCTTCTTAATTCGTCTGGGAATATATTATAGTGGATGACTTTTTCCCTTGGTGATCCTGCTTTCTTTCCACTTCCTGATGAAATGTTTGGCTTACACGAAATTTGTGTATACTTAAGCATTGAACAGAGAAGTGAAAGATGGACATATAAAGTCCATCAAAATGTATATTTGTAATATTTTTAATAAATTTACAACTAACTAATAATTTCTATATTGCCATATAAAAGTCTTGGTAAGGTTCATTTTCTAACATTCATAATATATCTCAAATTTGATTTTTCATTTAGCTTTTACATAAAATTATTATTATTACTACTATTATTATTATCAAAACATGAGGATTTTTCTTCCACTTTGTTTGTTTTACCAATATAATTTTTTAAAATATTTTTGACAATATTTAGGCATTCAATAGTACTTCTTTATTTAAATTTATAGAAAATGGTCATTCTTTATTTTGCTCAATTTATGTTATTTTTTAATATAAAATTCTTATTGTTAAGGATTTAGAAGAAAAAAAAAACTTACACTATGTTCTTCACATTTATTTGGCTAAAACACTTGGAAAGTGAAGGTCTTTATTTTTTTCAGTCAACAAAAACTGGTGATTGAAATTTATCAGTTAGTAATACTTGCACTTGTCCTGTTCTTTTTTGTTGTTGTTGTTATTTTATTATTTACTTATGTATTTATTTATTTAATGTATACACAGAGAATCATAGAATCATAGAATAGTTTTGGCTGAAAAGGACCTTAAAGATCATCTGTTTCCAACCCCTCGTGCCATGGGCAGGGACACGTTCCACTACTAGATCAGCTTGCTCAAAGCCCCATGCAACCTGGCCTTAAACATTTACAGGGATAGGGCATCCACAAATTCTCTGGACAACCTGTTCCAGCACATCACCTCTGAGTACAAGAATTTCTTCCTAATATCTAATCTAAATCTACCATTTTTTTCATTTAAAGCCATTATTCCTCGTCCTATCACTACACTCCCTGAGAAGGAGTCCCTCCCCAGCTTTCTTTTAGGCTATCTGTAGGTACTGAAAGGCTGCTATAATGGAGCCTGCTTTTCTCCATCCTGAGCAACCTTAACCCTCTCAACCTTTCTTCATAAGAAAGGTGCTTCTGCCCTTTTTCATCTTCGTGGTCCTCTTCTGGACTCATTCTATGTCCTTCAAGTCCATGTCCTTCTTAGTCTGGGGGCCCCAAAGCTAAGCACAGTACTCCAGATGGGGTCTCATGAGGGCAGAGTAGAGAGGCTGCATCAAAAGAAGAGTGGCCAGCAGATCGAGGGAGGTGATTGTGCCCCTCTAGGCTGCAAGAACACGTTGCCATCTCATGTTGAGCTTCTTATCAAACAACACCCCAGGTCATTCTCCTTAGAGCTGCTCTCAACCCATTCATTAAGAAGTGGCTTAAGTCAAGATGTCTCCAGCGGGTGCATGCAGCCAGGCAAGTAAGTGCAGGACACGAACATGAAGGATCCTATTGTACCCCTCCTGGAAAACCTGTAGGCTTGATCACCTCCCTGAAATGCTTGTATAGCAATGCATATAGCATGAGGAGTAAAAAGGAAGAATTGGAGATCTGTGTGAGGTTGCAAGACTACGATTTCATCGCAATTACAGAAGCATGGTAAGATAGCTCACATGACTGGAATGTTGTCATGTAGGACTGCGTGCATTTTAGAAAAGACCGGCCAGGAAGATGAGTTGGTGGAGTTGCACATTATGTGAGAGCAACTGGAATGCATCAAGCTCTGCCTATGGCAGGATGAAGAGAGAGTTGAGAGCTTATGGGTAAGGATTAAAGGGCAGGCTACCACGGCTGATACTGCTGTGGGAGTTTGCTGCAGGACACCTGATTGGGAATAAGGAATAGATGAAGCCTTCTACAGACAGCTGGAAGTAGCCTCACAATCACAAGCCCTGTTTCTCATGGGGATTTCAACCACCCTAATGTCTGCTGGAAAGACTATACAGCTAGGCACAAACAGCCCATGAGGTTCCTGCAGAGTATTGATGACAACTTTTTGACACAGGTGGTCAAGGAGCTAACAAGGAGAGGTGTGCTACTGGATCTACTATTAACAAACAAAGAAGGGCTGGTTGGAGATGTGAAGGCTGAGAGCCTTGGCTACAGTGACTGTGAGATGGTGGAGTTCAGGATCTTGTGAGGAGGAAGCCGGGCAAGAAATAGGATCACAATCCTGGACTTCAGAAGAGCAAACTTTGGCCTCTTTAAGGACCTACTTGGAGGAATCTCATGGGTCAGGGCCCGAGAAGGAAAGTGGGTCCAAAAGAGCTGGTCAGTATTCAAACATCATTTCCTCCAACCTGAAGACCAATGTATTTTTAAGAGCAAAAAGGCCAGCAAAGGGGGCAGAAGAACTGTGTAGATGAGCAAGGACCTCCTGGAAGGACTCAAATGGAAGAAGAAAGTATACAGAATATGTAAAAGGGGACAGGTCACTTCGGAAGAATATGGGAACATTGTCAGAGGATGCAGTGATAAAAACAAGGAAGACCAAGGCTCATTTGGAGTTAAAGATGGCAAGGGGTGTCAAGGACAACAAGAACGGCTTTTTCAAATATATCAATACCAGAAGGATGACTAACGAAAATGTGAGCCTGCTGCTTAATGAGGTGGGTGCCCTGATAACAAAAGATACAGAGAAGGGAGAACTACTGAATACCTTCTTTGCTTTAGTCTTCACTGCTAAGATCAGCCCTCAGGAATTTCTGACCCTAGAGAAAAGGGAGGAAGTCTGAAGAAAGGAGGACTTTCCATTGATCAAAGAGGATCAGTTCAGAGATGTCTTAGGCAAACTTGACATCCACAGATCCATGGGCCCAGATATGACGCATCCAGGAGTGCTGAGAGAGTTGGTGGATGTTATTGCTAGCCCACTCTCCATCATCTTTGAAAGGTCATGGAGAACAGAAGAGATGCCTGAGGACTGGAAGAAAGCCCATGTCACCCCAGTCTTCAAAAAGGGCAAGAGGAAGGTTCACTTAGAATCATACAATCATAGAATCATTAAGGTTGTAAAAACCTTCAAGATCGTCTGATCCAACCACCCCCCTATCACCAGTATCACCCACTAAACCATGTCCCTAAGTACCATGTCTAACTTTTCCTTAAACACCTCCAGGGATGGTGACGCCACCACTTCCCTGGGCAACTCGTTCCAATGCCTGACTGCTCTTTCTGAGAAGAAATGTCTCCTAATTTCCAACCTAAACCTCCCCTGGCACAACTTGAGGCCATTCTCTCTAGTCTTATAACTAGTTACGTGTGAGAAGAGGCTGACACCCAGCTCCCAACAACTTCCTCTCAGGTGGTTGTAAAGAGCAATACGGTCTCCCCTCAGCCTCCTAGACACTTCACCCCAGCTTGGAGTCGTCTGCAAACTTACTGAAGGTGCACTCAATTCCCTCAACCAAATCATCAATACAGATATTAAAGAGGATGGACCCCAACACCGATCCCTAGGGAACACCACTGGTGACCAGTCTGCAGCTGGATTTAACACCAATCACCACCAATCTCTGGGCCCAACTGTCTAGCTAATTTTTAATCCAACAAAGGATTTCTTGTGGAGGTGATCGGCACCGGGGCAGATGCGTTCTGCAGCGGAGACGGGGATCGAGACAGGCAGGGCTTTTTTTTCAGCATTGAGGCCACTCGAAGCAGCTCAGGGCATCACCAGGACCTGGCAGCCCTCATGAGGGAGGCTGACGAGGTGTAGGCAGAGCCAGCAGTGCCCCCTACCCGGCCGTTCAAAAGCAGCCCCTAGGGAGCGCGAGTGACCAGGAGAGCAGTGAACAGGGTGGGCAAACAGGGAGTGGCGCGTCAGAAGGGCAGGGCGTGACAGTTTACACGGCAGATCACACAGGCAGGGTGAGCAGGCAGGGCCTCTCGCTGCTTTTTGCAGCGGTCTTTCCTTTTGGTACTTGTAACGTGCCTGCGAGGAATCTGGCCATGGTATCAACCAGGCAAAAAACCATGGCCTCCGCATCTCTTGCGGCCTCTCCAGCCGCAGTCACCGATGTGGCTACTCAGATGGAGGGCTTGGGGAAATGCGCAGCCATCCAGGTCTTGGGCTGCAGGGTGTGTCTGAGTCTTCTGTCGGTATCCGACAGCAGCAGCGAGGGGTATGCCTGTGGCAGGTGTGCCCAGATTGAAGAGCTGCTCAGCCAGGTAGCGGAGCTTTGGGAGGAGGTGTGCAGGCTCAGGAGCGTCAGGGAGTCAGGAGAGGGAAATTGACTGGTGGAGGTGTACTCTACCCTCTCTGAGACAGACTCACGAGACTGCCATAGCATAAGTGTCTCCCACTACACAGAAGACAAAAGTTCCCTCATCCCGCCAGGCAGCAGGAGGAGACCTAGGCCAAGGGGGGGAATGGAGGCAGGTTCCTGTTCGGGATGGTAGGCGAGCCCTGTTCCTGCCCACCTCACCTTCCCATCTACCCTTATATAACAGGTATGAGGGTCTAGAACACAACAGTCAGAAGAACGAAGTAGACAAAAGCCTGTCCCAGTGGGAGAGGATGCCTAAGGCAAGGCAACGTACCCCCCGCGTTGCTACATCAACTGTCAAAAAAGAAAGAAGGGTTATTGTCATGGGGGACTCCCTTTTGAAAGGGACAGAGGGCCCAATATGCTGACCGGACCCAACCCACAGGGAAGTCTGTTGCCTCCCTGGGGCTCGGGTGAGAGACTTCGCTCAGAAAGTCAAGCGCCTGGTACAGCCCACCGACTACTACCCACTACTGGTCTTTCAGGCTGGTAATGACGAGGTAGCAACGAGAAGTCCAAGAGTGATCAAAATGAACTTTAGGGCTTTGGGGCGACTACTTAAAGGATCAGGGACACAGATTGTGTTTGCCTTTGTCCTTCCGATAGGGGGGACCGATGCTGACAAGCAGACTCATCACATTAACACGTGGCTTCGGGACTGGTGCAACCAGCAGAATTTTGGGTTTTTCGATCACGGGAATGTCTACACGACACCGGGCCTGCTGGCACCAGATGGGATGCGCCTCTCTCAGAGAGGGGTGAGGATTTTTGCTCAGGAGTTGGCAGGGCTGATAGATAGGGCTTTAAATTAGAGTCGAAGGGGGAAGGGGATAAAACCAGGCACGCCGGTGATGAGCTAAGGGATGGTGCGCTAGAATCAGAGGGACGGTGTGCTAGTGAGGCCCTTCGGTCGGCTCCACGAGGTGCTGTGTGTAGGGAGGCGTATTTGAAGTGCTTCTACACAAACGCATGCAGTATGAGGAATAAAATGGATGAGCTAGAAGTCTTGGCCCAGTCCCACGGCTACGACATCATCGGCATAAGCGAAACCTGGTGGGATGAGTCCTGTGGCTGGTGTGTTGCAATAGATGGTTACAGGCTCTTCAGGAGGGACAGGCAGGGTAGGCGAGGTGGCGGGGTGGCAATGTATGTGAAGCATGGGCTGGACTGTGTGGAACTTCAAGTTGGCGATGGCAAAGTTGAGAGCCTCTGGGTAAGGATTAAGGGACGAACAAATATAGGGAAGTCGTTGTGGGAGTCTGTTACAGACCACCTGGCCAGGACGACAACGCCGATGAATTATTCTTTGCAGAACTAAAAGATGCCTCAGGATCAACTCCCCTTGTCCTAATGGGGGATTTCAACTTGCCAGACATCAACTGGGATCACCACACGGCTGACACGAGCAAGTCCAGGAGGTTCATAGAGCACCTAGATGATAACTTCTTGGTGCACGTGCTAAGACAGCCAACTAGGAAAGGTGCCCTCCTAGATCTGTTGCTGGAGAACAGAGAGGGTCTTGTGGGAGACGTGGCAACTGGTGGCCGTCTCGGTCACAGTGACCATGAAGTGGTTGAGTTTAGAATTTATGGTGACAGAAGGAAAACTGCCACCAAAACTTCAGCCCTGGATATGGGGAAAGCAGACTTCAGGCTGCTCAGGGAACTAGTCAGCAAGGTCTGACTTTAAGCACTACCTCCTAAAAGCAGAAGACCAGGCGATACCAAAATATCAGAAGTCAGGCAAGCGGGGCAGAAGGCCGGCCTGGCTGACCAGGGAACTTCTACTGGAGCTTAGGCAAAAAAAAGAAAGTGTATGGCTACTGGAAGGAGGGACAGGTGACGAGGAAGGAATACACGGATGCTGTTCGTGTTTGTAGGGACAAAATTCGTGTGGCCAAAGCCCAACTAGAGTTGAAGCTGGCCATGTCTGTGGGAGACAATAAGAAAGTTTTTTTTAGATATGTGAACAGAAAAAGGAGAACCAAAGAAAACATAGGTCCGCCACTAGGTGGGGAAGGTCTCCTCACAGACAATGACATAAGCAAAGAGGAGACTTTCAACGCCTTCTTCACCTCTGTCTTCAACACTGACGGTGGGCTTTGGGACCCAGGGTACCCTGAGCTGGAGGACCATGACGGTGGGAATGACAAACTCCCAACCGACCCTGAACGTGTGCGGGATTTGCTGCTCCACCTGGATCCATACAAGTCCATGGGTCCAGATGGGATTCATCCCAGGGTGCTTAAAGAGCTGGCTGACGTCATCGCAGGACCTCTCTCAATTATTTTTCAACGATCTTGGGAATCTGGGGAGGTCCCATTGGACCAGAAGCTGGCAAATGTTGTGCCAGTTTTCAAGAAGGGTAAGAAAGAAGACCCTAGCAATTACAGGTCTGTTGGTCTCACGTCAGAGCCTGGTGAAATTATGGAGAGGATGATCCTTGAAGTTACTGAAGTGCACCTGGGGGACAATGCAGTCATTGGTCCCAGCCAACATGGGTTCATGAGGGATAGGTCCTGCCTAACAAATCTGATTTCTTTTTATGATGAGATCACCCATCTAGTCAATCAAGAGAAACCAGCTGATGTGATCTTTTTGGACTTCAGCAAAGCTTTTGACACAGTTTCCCATAGGCTCCTATTGGACAAAATGTCCAGCATACAGCTAAACAAAAACATCATACGATGGGTGAGCAATTGGCTGATGGGCAGGGCTCAAAGGGTAGTGGTAAACGCGGCCACATCTGGCTGGCAGATGGTCACTAGTGGAGTCCCTCAAGGCTCCATTTTAGGGCCAGTCCTCTTCAGTGTTTTTATAAATAATTTGGATGTAGGACGAGCAGGTGTTTTGAGCAAATTTGCCGACAACACCAAACTTGGAGGAGTTGCGGACTCGGGTGAGGGTGGAAAGGCCTTGCAGAGAGATCTGGACAGATCTGGACAGATTGGAGAGCTGGGCGATCACCAACCACATGAAGTTTAACAAAAGCAAGTGCCGGATCCTGCAGCTGGGACGGGGCAACCCTGGCTATACGTACAGACTGGGCGACGAGATGCTGGAGAGCAGCCCTGCAGAGAGGGTCTGGGGGTGGTGGTTGATAGCAAGTTGAATATGAGTCAGCAGTGTGCCCTGGCAGCCAGGAGGGCCAACCATATCCTGGGATGCATCAAGCACAGCATTGTGAGTTGGTCGAGGGAAGTGATTGTCCCGCTCTGCTCTGCGCTGGTGCGGCCTCACCTCGAGTACTGTGTGCAGTTCTGGGCACCACAGTACAAAAAGGACATTGAACTGTTGGAGAGTGTCCAGAGGAGGGCAACGAAGATGGTGAAGGGCTTAAAGGGGAAGACATATGAGGAGCGGCTGAGGTCACTTGGCCTGTTCAGCCTGGAGAAGAGGAGGCTGAGGGGGGACCTCATCGCAGTCTACAACTTCCTCACGAGGGTGGAGTGGAGAGGCAGCTGACCTATTCTCTGTTATCACCAGTGACAGGACCCACGGGAACGGTGTTAAGCTGAGGCATGGGAAGTTTAGGCTAGACATCAGGAAGAGGTTCTTGACCGAAAGGGTGGTTGCACACTGGAACAGGCTCCCCGGTGAAGTAGTCACTGCACCAAGCCTCTCTGAATTTAAGAAGAGATTGGACTGTGCACTTAGTCACATGGTCTAAACTTTTGGGCAGACCTGTGTGGTGCCAGGAGTTGGACTTGATGATCCTTACGGGTCCCTTCCAGCCCGGGATATTCTATGATTCTATGACTCACCTGGAATGGTGGATAACAAAAAAGGGGCTGGAAATTAGATAGAAGGCAGAAGAAAACAAAAGTATGGAACAATATCCTCAAAATGGATAGCAGAAACATTATTTAGTTCATTGAAGTGGATGGCATTAGATAGATTTATTTAAACATATTATAAAAGAATAAAGAAATTGATCACAAACAAACAAAACCAGCAAACAGATGCCCTCCTGAATAGCACAAGAAGTCTAGCTTCCTGAGTAAACAAGTCAAGCATACAATCATGCTTCACTTTCCTGAAAATGAGTTTGTTAACTCTTTTTAATGCACCACTTGGACTTGTCCTATAAACAGGCTTGCAGAAAAAGATATTACACCTCTGGTACCAACAGTAACACAAAAGCAGAAGAGAAAGAGAAGCGTGAACTAGTAAACACAATAAGCCTCTGACCTCCATTAAATTTATTCAAGGTGTTGGAAGCAGGCACAATTCACTAACAAATAATGAATTTGATTGGCTTGTAGTTGTGATCAGAAGAAGAAACACAGCGTAAGTTTATTGGTTCAAATGCCTTATTTTACTAAAACTAGATATAACCTCATTACAGCAATATTTCTCTGGTAAATCTGGTGTGTATTAACTTTAATTAATAAGTACAATTAAAACACTGTATGGTGCTCTGTTTAAGGACTAAATGTTGAAAGTCAAACTGAAGAACACATTTCAAAGGGGTCATTGTTAATGGTCCAGCCAGGGCACAGAAATGCTTTACCCATCTGACCAGAATAATAGCCACATTTATTAGTTGCCAAGGTTATTTTTTGAATGCTTATATATATATATATATAATATACATATGTTATATATATATAATATTATACATATATGATATATATATATAATGCATATATATATATATATATATATATAACCAAAACAAACAAACAAACAAACAAAACTATTGAAGGAATTTCAGCCTCAACTAGCTGCTCTCTAGAATGACATAGAATCAGAGAATGGCCCAGGTTGGAAGTGACCTCATAGATCATCTAGTTCCAGCGCCTCTGCTATAGGCAGGGATAACACCCACTAGAACAGCCTGCTTAGGGCCTCCCCTAACATGGTCTTGAACACCTCCAGGGATGGGGCATCCACAAACTCTCTGGACAGCCTTTTCCAGTGCCTCATCACCGTCTGGGTGAAGAAATTCCTCTTTATCCCTAATCTAACTCCCCCCCCCCCCCCCCCCTTTTAGTTTAAAACCATTTCATCTTGGCCCCTCATTATCTGCCTGTGTAAAGAGTTGCTCTCCATCGTTTTTATAAGCCTCTTTTACATATTAAAAAGCTGCAGTGAGATCACCCTGGAGCCTTATCTTCTTCATGCTGAAAACCCCCAGCTCTCTCAGCCTTTCTTCAAAGGAGAGGTGCTCTGATCAACTTTGTGACCCTGTCTAACATGTCCACATCTTTCTTGTTCTGGGGACTGGATGCAGTACTCCAAATTGGCCTCATAAAGGCAGAGCAGAGAGGGACAATCACCTCCCTTGACCTGCTGACTGCTCCTCTTTTGATGCAGCCCAGGATGCAGTTGGCCATCTGGGCTGCAAGCATGCACTTCTGGCTAATGTCAAGACTTTCATCTACCAGAACCCCCAAGTCCTTCACTGCCGTGCTGCTCTCAATGAGTTCTTCTCCCAGTCTGGACTCATGTCCAGGATTGCTCTGTCCCAGTTGCAACACCTTGCACTTAGGCTTGTCAAACCTCATGAAGCTCACATGGGCTCAGTTCTCAAGCTTGTTCAGGTCCTTTTGGGAAACATCCCTTCCTTCCATTGTATCAACTGCACCACTTAGCTTGGTGTCATCTGCAAATTGGCTGAGGGTGCACTCGATCCCACTGTCTATGTTATTGATAAAGATATTAAACAGTACCGGTCCCAGGACAGACTCCTAAGGTACACCACTTGTCACCGGCCTGCACCTGGACATGGAGCTATTGACCACCACTCTGTCGGTGGGACCTTCAAGGCATTTCCTTGTCCACTGAATGATCCACCCTTCAAATCCTTATCTGTCCACATTGGAGACCAGGATGTCATGTGTGACTGTGTCAAAGGCCTTACAGAAACCCAAGTATATGGCATTGTGCAGTCATCCCTTGTCAACTAATGTAGTCACTAAGACACACCTGTCTTCTGGAATAAAATATTCTTTGAGGTGGGTAGTTGATCATACCTCTTTATGAGAGAACAGCAAAGCAAAAAGCTTCAGAGGAAGATCTATGCTATCAAATGCATTTTAAGGTATAGAAAATAAGAAATAGGATAAAAATAATTAAAAAAAAAAAAAAAAAGAAAGGCTATTGCAAAGGAGGTGGTTTAGCTGTAGGCAACTGTCTGAAAATGAGCTTGGCCTTGGTTCTATGGTAATGTTCTGATCTGGTGTCTTTCAGAAACCTGCCACCAGGAGTTTTTAACCAGAGGAAGCAACATAGGGGACTGTGAATAATTTTCTACTTACAGAAAATAAGTAACTTTTTCTCTGAAGAGTTACATAAGAATTTCTTTCTTTTTATTTCTTTATTACAAGGCATGGGATTTTGTTGTTGTTGTTTTGTTGTCTTTTTTTTTTTTAATTTGCTCTTCATTTCTATCTACTATCCTATTTTTCCTATTATTATCATTGTTAAGATTATTATTAAGATTATTGTTAATAATTTATTATTATTATTATTAATTATTATTATTATTATGGCATGCTGGTTTATGTTAAAACTTTTAATCACTTTCAATATTTCTGATGGATTTGAAGCTTAAAAGTTGTAAATTAGGAGCTGTAAAGTTGCAAAAAGCAATTAAAAATGGAAGAAAACTATTTAAACTTCTGATATATTTATTTTATTCAGTGATGAAAAATGAAAGATTTTTTTAAAAATGAGAATGGATTTTTTAGGTTTTGCTATTTTAATAGAAAAAAAAAGTTTAGAAGATTTTTAACAAAACTATAAATTCTTCAAAAATATGTTACCACATTCCATTTTTATATTTGTAATTTGGTATAATGACAGTATTATACTTCCAGTTCATTTTTCAGCCCATAATATTATTGAAAGATTCTTATTTTTTTTTACCTGAAAATAAACATAAGTTTTGATATTGTTAAGCTCTCCCAAAAGAGAAGACCACAGAATGATGGATTTTATTTTTTCTATATTCTTTTCTCCTTGTTTTGTTTTTTGATTTTTATATTATATTATTTTATATTATTTTATTTTATTTTATTTTATTTTATTTTATTTTATTTTATTTTATTTTATTTTATTTTATTTTAAATTGTGGTGAAACTTCTAGGCATTTAGTCTTTTTTAATTGGAAATTGAATTATCTGTCTGGTTGTGTTTTCTGTTTTTTTGTTTGTTTGTTTGTTTCAATCTTAGCAGGAACGTTATATGATACTTTGTCTACACTCAGAATCATAGCTGAAATGACATTTTACATAGTCTTTTGTTTTAATGGAAGAGGACACAAAGATGACCAAAGCACACACAAGTGGCCTCATTCAACTCCTCCTGAGATATAGAATGTTATAATACATCATTTAATCTGTTAATGCTGCACTTAATGAAACCTTTCTATGGAGGGAAGGGAGAATAACAACAACAACAAACAACAACAACAACAACAACAACAAATAATAATAATAATAATAATAATAATAATAATAATAATAATGATAATCATAATAATAATAAATTTCTTTGTGTTTCTATATTAATTTATCTTCACATATGGAAGCATAAAAAAGAAAGAAGGTAAAGGAAGAACGGCTGTGGTCTGGCTAAAATAATTATGTGTGCAGTAAAGATACACATGAATTGCTGCAAAATGCTAAGCAGACCTTCTCAACTATTTCTGGAAACACTGATTTCCCTAGTTTCTGGGAAATGTTGATCAGGACAAATTGTACCTGAGAACTTCAGGACACTTCCAAAATTAAAACTGGAAAATATCTCCAGAAAATTCAATTACTCTGAACTAGAAGAAAATGAGGATCTACAAAGAAATGTGTTAGCATTGGCCAAACTAAAATCATTAAACAATTCACTTAGTTAACTTTATTTGTTTTATTATTTTATGTGTGTATATCATAAACATTATTAAAGAATGCAAAGTGAATACTCTCTCTACTGAGAGAGACGATCCTGCAGAAATCCATTTCAAACAAATGAGAAATAAATGGCAACATGAGATGGCTGATAGCAATCTTTATCAATGAGCATCTTTAATGCTTATCAGGTTACAGATGTTTAAGTGTATTCTGCTGGGCTAACATTCCCCATTTTGTTAAGAGTGTACAGGTACAGAAATATATATATACATAGATACACACATAAAGTTGAAAGCCTGTGCCCTAATTAAAAAAAAACAACAACAACAACAAAAAAAAAAAAACCCACCTTCAATTTTCCTAATCAGCCTGTCGGCCTTTTCAGAAATCAAGACACACTTTTTTTTTTTTTTTTTTAAGTTGGATAAGCAGTTATCATAAAAATATTTTGCTAGTTTCTATTTCTTTATTGTGTTTTATTTAAATAAATTGTTAATTGCAGTAGTTCTTGGTTAAGAATTGTGGATCTGGTGATCTGGTGTTGGGATTTGCTGTTTTTTTTGTTGTTGTTGTTGTTGCTGTTGTTAGTTTGTATATAATTTCAGGAGCCAAAGCATCACAATTTATATACCATCTAAAGCTTCTAGATGCAGTATGGTAACCCCTGTCAGCACTTTGCAAAAATGTCCTGTAAATATACCACGTGTAGAAAATTCAGTAATTACATCTTCTTATCCATGTAACCCCTAATGTGGTTGTACTGATAAAAGATAATCTCACATTGGAATAGCTAATTGTAAAATCATTACAATCAAAAAAGATGTTTAGCTGTCTTGCATTATAGTGTTGAATCTCTCAATTTTCAAATGAAGAACATTAGTTTTTTAGTTTAATGAAGCTCTTCCTGTGTCAAAACTCCTAATGAGCACCATCTCTTTTTTTTTTTTTTGTTCCATTTTCCAAGCTGTTACAGTTGAACCTTTCTTCAACAGATATTTTCCTAACATTGAAGTCCATTGTTATTACTGAATTGTTTCATTAGCTATTACCTTTGAATAAATGATGCTGTGCTGTGTTTCTTCACATTTCCCTGACACTATGAGAGCTGTTCATAATATCTTAAAGTCTGTTAAACATAAGCACCCGTGTATACTACAAAAACTAACATAGTAAAGGGGTTGTTTTACAAGAATACTAGAATTCATAATCTCTTTTATTTTTCCCCAACAGAAATTGTTCTGAATGACATACTGTATGAAATATTTTGGTAATTATAGAAGAATGTAATTTTATTGGTCACTAATAACAATTTTTTTATGGCTTTATTCAGCTTCTTTTACCATCACGGCTTCCAGCAAAGTAACTATATGATTACTTTATTTAAACTCAAAGTTTTGCTCCTGAAGAGACAGCACAGATGGTTGTTACTGGTTTTGGTATCTTCTGTCACATCAGTTTGGAAATATCTGGATCAGAGGACAAAGAGAACTTGGAAATCTAAAGTATCTTTTGCATTTACTGAGCTTTATCTACTTTTACTATTAAGGAAGACTACAGCTCCTTTGAAGTTTTGGAACTCTTTTGGGGAACCCTTATGGCTAGTGTCACTTATGTAAACTGAAGGAATGACATTTTCTAATTTGCCCATTTCTTGTCACATGATGGTCTGGCATTTACGCCTGTGGTCCTCTAACAAAGGCAAAATATTTCCTCTGTATTCATTATTTGTGGATATTGAAAAAGGCTATGTGCACCTTGGGGTGCAGTTGAAGGTAGGCAAAAGTACTTCTTACTTGGTTCACAGTGGCATTACCTCTGTTTATTATTTGGTTGGGCCTGCAGTGTCTCAGGGATCAACATGAGTGCTATGCACAAAATATGTTTCTTAATATTCCCAAGGAAACAAATCAACTATGAAAGTTTCAGTCTTAAAATAGCAAAGTAAACAAGCAAAAAGACAATACCCAGGAGCAACTGAAAGAAGATAGCATCTGGATTGAAAAGTCTGTAATATTATACTGTATAATACAAAAAAAAAAAAAAGATAGATAGATAGATAGATAGATAGATAGATAGATAGATAGATAGATAGATAGATAGATGGATGAAGCAAACTGTTTAATTTAGCAAAACTCTGCAAACTGTCTGCAAGACATTGATGGATTTCAGTGCAATGTCAACATTATTTAAGATGGCTTCCACAACTTTAATACTTTTAGAGTAATAATGCTTTAACTAAAGTATGGCTAGCAAAGCAACTACATGTTAGTTGCTATGTTAGTTGTATTCAGTATTTTTTGTAGCTGTTTATTGATTTTCTTTTTTTTTTAATTAAAAAAAAAAGTTATTTATTTATTTGGATAGATAGATAGATAGAATAGAAGATTGGCATAGTTAACTGCAAAAACATCTGAAAGAGGTTTTGGAAAGGGCTAAGAAAAGAATACTCAGGGGAAATCTACACACAGTTACCTAAATTTTAATGGCTCATCCATAGCAATATTTTTTACCCTTAAACAGTAATTTCCTTTTTATCTTTAGAAAAAAAGAGGACAATAATCTAAGTAGGTTGTATGTTTTATCTAAAAATTTGTTCACTCTCAGCATTTAAGATACAAAAATAGAGGTGTGTTAACATAACAGTTCAGTCCTTAATACTGCTGGTCATCAGGTGATTTCTATTGCGGCAAGAAGATGACCAAGTTGTTCTGTAGTTAGATATCTTATATCTTCTGTGCCAGATGGCACTAACTATTCTTGGAAACAAGACGCTAAATAAAGAGAATTTGGGTCAGTTCCAGGAAAAGTAGTTCATACATATTGCAATTTCATATTGATAATAATAGGCCCAGGTTCATACGAAAGTTTTATGCAGTTAGCTGTGTTTTAAGGCAATAGCCTTAAAACATTTATAATGTTCTTTCATCTAGCATATACTTGACCAAAACTAAATGAAAAACAGTATCTGTATATATATGTTTTTAAAATTTGAGTACTAAGGCTTTTATTTCTTATTGTTTGTCAACAATGTGTAAAGAGGAATTAAGAACTCATCTTACAGACTGCAATCAGAAAATGTTATGTCATTAATTATTACAATATTATTTATAATTTCCAAAATCATATCATGATATCATGATCAGAGTACCTAGTATTTTTATTTTTATTTATTTTTATTTTTATTTATTTTTATTTTTATTTGATTGATGAAGTTAACATTCAAGTATACAGCTATTGAGAAGGTGAGCTGATGGCATGTGAAAATGATGGTCTACGAGGATCCGTTCTTTGTCAGTCAGTACCTTTATTGGTTCAGTTTTTCCATGGCTGTTTCCACCAATCAGTCATCAGAGATTTACTTCAGTGGAACAAAGCACAAAACAATACACCTATCTGTTCCACAAAGATGACAAGGGCATTAAAAAAAGCCCTGATGATTGAGGACATCCTTTACTATGGGACCATGAGGTCACCTTTGTTACAACTAAAACTATGATGTCATCAAGATAATCTGTATCCTATCACTAGGAAAAGACAAAGCTAGTAGAAATGTGTACAAAAAGTATGATTTTATTCTTTCCCATGTTGTAACCTAGTCAGGCTCAAGCTCACTAGGGAAGGATGTAAAGATGCCCATTCTGAATGCAAAATTTACCAGATATTGTATCTCTCATTTGTTATATTCTCTCTAAATCAGGTTACAGTGATAAATCTGGTTATTTAGGGTGTCTCTTTGGCAGGCTGTGCTTTGATTAGGCAATTCATCTTTAATATGCCCAAAAAGATATTCTCCATGAACAATAGTTGGCAGTTTGGTTCACAAGTGTACTGTGAATGCTATATTGTATCGAGTAGGTGATAGACACAGAGAGTGAAATCAGCTATCATTAATGCTCCTTAATAAATGACCGTACCCTCTACCAACAATATATAGCCTTCAGTATACAGGGGAAAGGATGTTGTAGACTCAGGACAGAATGGAGTCCTTTTACTTCACAATAAATAAGATTTATCAAGATCTTCAAAAAAACATGGTTTGTGTTAAACAACATCCACTGGAAGTCTACGGAATAGATAAAGTAAGATGGATGCTGATTGTACTGGAAACCGTGTGAGACAAGTGGTCTGAAGCTATGCATGAATGCATACATCTCTAGTTGAATGGCCTAGATTTACATTAGACCTGTGTGAAGTATTAGTTACAAAACTTAAAACACTCTCAAATTCAACTCTTTGATTTTTCAACTGCCTCAGAAACAGCAATGCAACTTTATATACTACCTATTTTTTCTGGATTTCAGCCAAAATTTAAATATAGCTTTTAATGGTAAATGTTTGATTTTTAGATTACTTTATTGGCTTTTATTATAAGGTAGAAGTTACGCAGTTTTCCTTCAGGATGCTTTATTATCTGTGCCCACACCATATACAGAAGAGAGTCAGAATAGAATACCTAGGCCACAAAATAAATAAATAAATAAATTCTGAAATTGCCATTATTGATACATGTCCTTGAAATTTTACTAACTAAAAAACATTATTTTATCAAACCTAATAGAATCAAAAAGTGCATTTTATACAATTTTATGTGGAAAATATCAGTTGCCATTTAATATTATGGGACAAATAAAACTGTGGGGAATAAAATTTACCAAAAAGAATTTGCAGGGATTCGTTTTATGGATGAATCAGTCTTTTCCTTATGCATTAAATCCATACAAATATATAACCAGTTATTGAAACATGATATATTATACTGCAGTGGTACAAGCTGTACTGCCAGAATGCACTGAGGACACAGGGAGCAGATTTAAGGTTTTACACCACTGTGCATCCTAAAACAACTCTGCCTGGTGTAAACATTTAGAACAGTCTCTCAAATAATAGAAAATGACTATACCATATCTCCTTTATTTTTGCAGAATATGTTTGGTACTTATGCAGTACTATAGGTATTATTATCAAGGATTGTTACTATTATCACAAACTAATCTGTGAGCAGGTCATTTTCATTATGTGTACATCAGCTGCTACCAGTTCCTTTCATTCATACGCTGTTTCTACTCACATTTCACAGTCACTTACATATTATATTATTTATAATGAAAAGAAAGGTCGGTTGAAATAACTAAGGCCCTCATGACCTGATTTTACTTCATCCTAATTGTCCCATTCGTGATATCCACAAAGCATTTTTGGCAACAAACAGATTTTCATATCAAACAGTAGTATTATTATATACAGTAGTTTTCAGCAGCATCTGCTGTACTTTTTCTGCATAGAATCATAGGATCATTGAATAGTTTGGGTTGGAAGCGACCTCACAGAGCATCTAGTTCCAACCCCTCCGCTATAGGCTGTTTAGGGCCTCATACAATGTGGTTTTGAACAGCTCCAGGGATGGGTCCTTTTAAGTAACATCCCTTTCTTCCATTGTATCAACTGCACCACTCAGCTTGGTGTCATCTGCAAACTGGCTGAGGGTGCACTCAATCCCACTGTCTATGTTATTGATAAAGACATTAAACTATACAGGACCCAGGACAGATCCCTCAGGTACACCACTCATCACCAGAAACATCTTTGGAAATATAAAGCTGATATATAATGCTTTGGTTTTGACCCTGCCTTTCCATTAAACTCTAGGACAAACAGGGTTGTGTTTTGTTGTTGTTGTTTTAATTTGTTTTGTTTTGTTTTTAGGAAGCTTGCAGATATTTAGTAATAAATTGTGAGACAGTTTTCAAGCTTTAAGCTGGTTTATTAGAGGAACAAGGAGGAGACCTTGAATATGTAAGGAGATGATGACAAACAGACTTTGGTGTATTCCCTAATGCATTTCCTAATGCATTATTTGCAACTTTTAGCAACTTTTTCTCCCTAGCCATGCGTATTGTTTGCTTTTATCACACCATATTCTGAAGGTGGAGATTCAATAGCAAATAAGGTTTGGAGGACGATAATTTACAGTAAGGTGACCAGTATGTCCCTTGTAATATGATAATTCAGTAAATAATATGATAATTTGGTACAAGAAGGACATAGAACTACTGGAGCAAGTTCAAAGAAGGGCTATGGAGATGATTAGAGGACTGGAGCACCTGTCGTATGAGGACAGGCTGAAACAACTGAGCCTGTTTAGCTTGGGAAAAAGGCAGTTCAATGGCAGGGAGTTTGGGGTTGGTTCCTTTCAACCCAAACCATTCTATGATTCTGTGATTTTACTGTCACCAAAACTTGGGCTGTGTCTGTGAATTTAGCAGTATCTCTTCAAGACCCAACTCCTGGAGTAATGAGTATGAGGAGCAGTTGAGGGAACTGGGTTTGTTTAGCCTGGAGGAAAGAAGACTCAGTACTTATTGTACTTTACAATTACCTTAAAGGAGGTTGTAGCAAGGTGGAGATCTGGCTCTTCTCCCAGGCACCAAGGATAAGACAAGAGGAAATGGCCTCAAGTTGCACCAGGGGAGGTTTAGATTGGATATTAGGAGAAATTTCTTTACTGAAGGGTTTGTGCAGCATTGGAATAGGCTACTCAGGGAAGTGGTTGAGTCACCATCCCTGGAGGTCTTCAAGAAACATGTAGATGTAGAACTTAGTAGCATGATTTGGTGGTGTACTTGTCAGTACTAGGTTAAAGATTGGACTAGATGATCTTGGTGGTCTTTTCTAACTTGAATGATTCTAAGACAGAGGGGAGACCTCATTAATGTATATAAATATCTGAGGGGAAGGTGTTGAGAGGATGGAACCAGTCTCTTTTCAGTTGTGTCTAGTGATGGGACAAGAGGCAACGGGCACAAACTCAAGCACAGGAGATTCCATCTCAATATGATGGGGCACTTCTTTACTGTGAGGGTGACAGAGCACTGGAACAGGTTACCCAGAGAGGTTGTGGAGTCTTCTTCTGTGGAGATATTCAAAACCCGCCTGGATGCTATCCTGCACGATGTGCTCTATGTGATCCTGCTCGGCCAGGGATTTGGACTAGATGATCTTCAAAGGTCCCTTCCTACCTTGTCCATTCTGTGATTCTGTGATAATAAAAACATTCATTTCCAAAGAAGAGCATGTCATATATTAGTTTTTTGTGACTTAGAAAAAATGGTGTTGCATTTGTCTTCAATAGAATTGCTGAAACATCGAACTATCTCATTCAGAATACTATGATATCTCATGATTATAATACATTATGATTATGAATTTATGGTTAAGTATCGTCTGCAACTCTGGCACAGCATAACAAATAGTGTGATTAACGATTATTGTACAAGAATTAATTTGGAAGAGATGGTCAGATGTTTATTGTCTAACAGCAAAATGGCAGAAACAAGCAACTGAGCACCTGTCTTTGGATCTCCCTTGTATCCACCTCCTGTTTTCTTAATGTGTATCTGGCACTGGTTCATCAAAGGAAAAAGGAAAGCTGTTAAATAAAGTTGACAGGAGAAGATAAGGAAAAAAAAAAAAAAAAAAGATGTTCCAGACAGAATGACCTCCTTGGAAAAACTTGCTTCATTTTCGCTTCTAATAACGTGTGTCTCAGTTAACCTGTTGGAGACTTCTCAGTGTTATTGTAAATTGGCATAGTTTTAGAGTCAAAAAGTAGTCCTTTATCCCTGGCCAGTGAACAGTCTGTGTATTAATGCATTTTTCATAACATTCGCCAAGTTCTAAGCTCCCAGTGTTCGTTTTCCAATATTTCAAAATCAAGTGAAAAAATAAAATAACATATCTTCTGAAATTTCCATCTGATTCACAACAAGAAAGACAGACACCTTCTTAGCAGTAAATAGTATAATAACTACCACCACGTAGTCTTAATTCTCAGTATTTTTCCATACAGAATACTCAAACTTTTTACTCTAAAATTCAGACTACATCATGACATTGTTTATTGCATCCCAGAATAATCTTGTATTTCACTCCCACTTTGGCCTTTGATGCAGGTGTCTTCCAACAGAATCATGCCATCGTTGATCAATTTGGGGAGACTCGTGAGTGAAGAAGACAGAAATTTCACAGGATCAGGACCTAGCCTGTAGCACTCACTCCCACAGATACTGAAAATCCCCACATGCTTGGCATTTTTCAGAACTAAATATAAAACATGTTTTATGTATTTTTTTTCTTTATTTTAGCTTTTCACTGGAAAGTATTTTCAGAAGATATGCATAGAGCCTTTCTCTCTACCATAAAAATGTGGTAGATGCATACCAAAATCTTCTCCTTCTCTGCACCAACATAAGTAAATAAATAAATAATAATTAAAAACCAACCAAACAAAAAAAAATCTGTTGTAAAAAATCTGTTGCTGTATCTCTGTTACAGCGTAAGGATGGAAGAGAAGAACAAGGCTGTCTGCTGTTTCTTCTAGTTTTAAATACTCCAGGGGCACTTTTATTCTATATTGATAAGCCTGTATATGTATCTAGATAGATAATTCATTAGCCCTCTGAGGGAGTCACAGGAAAATAAATGTTGATATATAACTGACTCATAGACATATTGCCTCTGGTGATAAGCTATGGAAATCAAGGGAAAGAGATCACAGATGTTAGTAACTGACACTTCACATTTTGTAAGTTTATCCCTATATATTTCAAATGTTAATTGGAATTATAAATCTTTCTACATTTGGGTGAGGTTGGGCTTCATCTCCTTTGCAGTAACCTAGTATTATATTTTAAACTTACAGAATTAAAGTGGCTAATATCAGCATGAGTTGGAATAGTAAAATTGCATGCTAATTGTAAATTCATTAAAACCGACACTTGCTCTGACGTGTGACTGCATGAACACTGTGGTGGTAAAGTGCTAGCAGTGCTTTTTTGACGCTGCATATATAATTAGAAAAAATTTGCTACCTCCTGTCAGGGTTTTGTATCTAACTGTAGGGTATGTTTTCCAAGTCATTTGCTAATCTGAGGGTGCTTTATTGATCAAACCAATAACAAGTAGTACTCTGAAATTCAGGAGAATGAAATTGCTTGTTATATTTATTGTTACATGTATAGCATAGAAAATAAAATGGGAAATACTGTACTTTAAATGCACAGATTTGGGATAAATTCAGAGGACTGACTTGGTGAAAACGTCTAGATGCTTATATTTTTAGGTTTGACTTCTAGAGGGCTATGGTATCTATCAAGTTATCTTTCTGAAAAGAGAGCATTTGCCTCAAATAGAAATAGACAATACGTAATGAGCTTTTAAAATATATATATATGTATATATAAACTAACATTCAGAGGAAGGCATAGCTGTTTAAATACATCTGGGTTGTAATGCATGCCAGGGAGATTTCTATAATTTTAGAACCTTAAGAGACCATATGTGGGGGCAGGCAGTGGGAAGAATGCAAAATTTGTGGGTTTAAAAAATAACAACAGAAAACCTGTGATGAAGTTCTAAAAAAAGATTATGTCAATTTGTGATTCATAGCCAAATGCAACTAGAGATTCATAGCACTGGTTAAATCAAACATTTTAATTAAAATATGTTTTTGTTTTATTCAACGTAAGTTGTGGGAAGCCAGACAAATGTGCTTGTCTAAACTGCCTAATAATTTTAATATTTCAAGAATGAGGATGGGTGTTGAGAAAAGAAGAAGGAAGGTTTTGCAAAAATGTCACAGAACCAGAAATAAGGAAAGCAGAGTTGTCTGTCATGCACTCAGCTTTGACTTTGGATGACTAAGTGAAATATTTTAGATGTACTTGGCTGATCTCAGTGTTTTTAAAATCAAGCTTTAGGATCCTATCACTCTCCCTGTATCAAGTCTGTACCCAATAATTTTGCAGCCAGACTGGTAGGAAGAATGGATATATCAGGCTGCCCAGTTTTTAGCTCATATAAGGTTTGTGGTGGGCTGTGTTCAATAGAAATTCCAGAGTCAAAGGGAATGCACTTAGAGAAGCACCTTGAATGGGAAAACCAGGAGCTCTACATGTACAATAGCTTTCTGTAGGACTTAGTGCACACTCAGCAAGTTTGCAGTTAACGTCAAACTGGTGCAGATGATACAACAGAAGGAAGGAATGCCATCCAAAGGGACCTGGACAATCTAGAAAATTGGGCCAACATGAACATCATGAGGTTCAAACAAGCCTAAGTGCAAGGTGCTGCTGCCAAGTTGGGAGAAGAACTCACTGAGAGCAGCCCTGCAGAGAAGGAGTTGGGGGTGCTGGTGGATGAAAAGCTTGAAGTGAGCCAGCAGTGCATGCTTGCAGCCCAGATGGCCAACTGCATCCTGGGCTGCATGAAGAGAGGAGTGGCCAGCAGTTGGAGGGAAGTGATTGTCCCCCTCTGCTGTGCCCTTGTGAGGCCCCACTTGGAATGCTGGAGTGCTGCATCCAGTCCCCAGCACAGGAAAGATGTGAACCTGTTAGAGTGGATTCAGAAGAGGGCCAAAAAGTTGATGAGAGGGCTAGAGTAAGTCTCCTATGAAAAAAGGCTGAGAGCTGGGGATGTTCAGCCTGGAGAAGAGAAAGCTCTGGGGAGATCTCATTGCAGACTTTCAGTACTTAAAGTACCTAAAAACAATGCAGACTGACTTTTTACACAAGAGGATAATGGTGGGACAAGGGGAAATGGTTTTAAACTAAAGAGATTTATGGGAGATTTAGCTTAGAGATAAGGATGGAATTCTTCAGGCAGAGGGTGGTGAGGCCCTGGAGCAGGTTGTCCAGAGAAGTTGTGGATGCCCCATCCCTGGAGGTGTTCAAGACCAGGTTAGAGGAGGCCCTGAGCAACCTGATTTAGTGGGTGGCATCCCTGTGCACAGCAAGGGGGTTGGAACTAGGTGATCTTTAAGGTCCCTTCCAACTTGAGCCAGGATAGGATAGGATAGGATAGGATAGGATAGGATAGGATAGGATAGGATAGGATAGGATAGGATAGGATAGGATAGGATAGGATAGGATAGGATAGGGTAGGGTAGGATAGGGTAGGATAGGGTAGGATAGGGTAGGATAAGATAGGATAGGATAGGATAGGATAGGATAGGATAGGATAGGATAGGATAGGATAGGATAGGATAGGATAGGATAGGATAGGATAGGATAGGATAGGATAGGATAGGATAGGATAGGATAGGATGTAGTCACAGAACCAAGCCTGTTGGAGTTTAAGAAGCTTTTGGACTATGCTCTCAGTCATATGGTCTGAATTTTTGGGTAGACCTGTGTGGAGTCATGAGTTGGACTCGACGACCCTTGTGGGTCCCTTCCAACTCAGGATATTCTATGAATATACGATATGGTACAACATGATATCCCAGCCAAAACCATGATTCCTTCTCTCAGCATAGCTGACTGCAGTCCCCATTCCCTGTTCCCCTGCACCACTCAGGGGAAGGATGTAGAAGAGAGTGGAGGGTGCTGAAGGTGTTTTTAGTTTGCTTTTATTTTCTCACTGTTCTAGTCTGCTAGTGATAGGTCACTACATTGAGTGTTTTGCCTGTGATGGTAACTGGTGAGTGATCTCCTTGTTATCATCTCAGCTCCTGAGCCCTTTTCATTTTATTTTCTCCCCATTTTCTTTGAGCAGGGGGAGTGAGAGAGTGGTTGTGATGGAGTTCAGCTGCCCAGATAGGTAAAAACACCATGACATTGTACTCAAAATGGTCGTTTACCAACGCCCGTAAGCTACAATTATCTTGAAAACCTTAGCAACTGTACTATAAGAGTTTAAGCATGGTGAAAAATTGTATTTGGTTTTACCCATAGCTAATTTTTTGAACCAAATTGACTAACACTAAGCTTTTTTTTTTTTTTTTTTTTTTTTTTACATTTATTCAAGCGGAATTAGTGAATTCAGTTCTTTCAGTTCATCATCCCAAGGTGCAAAGGGGATACGAGGACATTCAGACAGAATTTCTAATCCAGGAGTTGTGAGCCCTAAGCCCAGAATCAACCTTCACTTTTAGAATGGATAAATTCCACAGTAGGTAATGTCATAATCTGTATGAAATGGCACACCATCCTTGGTTCTGTGGAGTAAAACAGGATCATGGAGGAGTGCCTAAAAGTCATGGATCCTAAAAAATGTTATAAATTCAAAGCAGTTTCACAGACAGTTATACTATAATACAACATAATAAATTCAAAAAGGAACTTCCCTAAGAAGGACATACAATATCTTTTGACATGTGGAGACGTAGTATATTGACAAAATGAAAAATATATATATATTTCTCAGAACTTCCTTGATTACTCAGGACACTTAATTTAATTAAATAAACAAGTAAAACATATGCATATAAATGATTATATCCCATAGATAACATGGAAATAGAATAGTAACACCAATAACATAAATAACAGAGAAAGCTCTGTCTGTTCTAAATTCCATTATGCTTTCTACCCAAGTCTCTGTTGGACAACCTACAGAGCTTGACATCATAATTAGAAAATTGAAGAAACAAACAAAAATATTTACACAAAGAACAACCACTTCACATATGATGTGATTCCAGGGGTGTAGACGGTGGCAGCTGTTGTAGCGAAATATCAGATCTGCATTGCTCACTCACATTCTCCAAAGAAAATACTCACCTCTTTGGGTCTGTGGGACCTTCAAAGGTCTAGAAGGGTGACTACCTACATTTCTTGTTCGTAAGAATACAAACAAACAAACAAATAAACAAAAATAAAAACAATAAAGTAAAGCACAGTGTTAGGAGTCATCTTGGAGCACTAATACCCTGGGAGCAGAATTAAAAAGTCTTGCAGCCTAAAAGGAAAGAAGAGTGTTAGGAGTGTTCTGATGAAGAACATTTCTGATGGAGGTAGATCTCAGCAGAGGCAGGAACAGAGGTAGGCAGGCCCCAAGCAAAATGAAACGTTCATCATATGGGACAAACTGTTGATGTCCCTGCTGTAAAGAAGAGTTTTATTTTCATTGTTGATGAAGTAGAACTGTTTTGTCATTGTTGTTTTGTTTGTTTCTTTGCTTGCTTGCTTGCTTTTGGATGTTTATTTGTTTGCTTGGTTTGGTTTGGCTAGAAATAAGAGGGTATGTAGGATGTTTGGGGGCAGAATGTATATGGCACTCATTTTGATTGGTGGGAACACAATAAGCCTACAGGGATTTATGTTGTGTTTGAAAAATATGGGACAGCTGAATATAGGTACTTCATAAAGTCTGAGCACTATGTACTCTAGGTTTTCAGACAAGAGTACAATAAGACTGATCTGCCACTTCTGAAACAAGTGGAAAGTTCCATAGGCCTCTGAAATGTGGCCATGCTTTTAAAGGAAACTGCATATGACAAACTCTTGCTTATTAGATGTTTACTTAATTTTTGTTTAGATTAACTGCTTTATTGTTTCTGAGACATTTCTGTACACTTCCTCTTAGCTTCTATGGAGCACAACAAGACTCCAGCTGTTTTGGTTACCAAAATGTAAACATATACAGGAGGTCTTTGACTTATCAGAATATGGCTTTGTGACAAATGTCACTTTGAGAAAGGGCAGAGTGTTCTCTCCTTTTGCATACCAATCTGAGGTGGAGATTTTCAATTCAGTCTATACAGCAGAAGTGAATATTGAGAAACAGGAAATCTTTGTTGGTGGGTAGTTTGAATGAAGATTCTTGTCTAAATAGAGCTTGGAAGGCATTTATATTCTCCTTTTGAAAGATCCCAAGAAAGTTTTTTACATGGTAGTGACATTAAACGATCAGTGTGAAAGTTGAGGCTCTTGAGTCGAAAGTTCTCAAATTCTACTAAGATAAAAGCATCCTTAGAAAATGAAAAGCTAGACATGGGCCTGCTTTTCCTTAGTTAAAGGGTGGTGTAGAGAATAACATTTCTGTTAACCATAAGAGGAGGTATATTAGAAAATGTTCAAACCCTGTGAATAAAATGTGGCCATATCAGACAAGTTGTGCAGTAGTATCTTTATCTGGTTGAGGTTTTGTCCTTTCTGAAAGTTCAAATACAACTGATGTGTTGTAAATAAAACTCTTGGATTTCTAAGAATAGAAACTTTAAAAAGTTGACCTGCTTTTTTATGTAATTAAAAGTTCTTATATTGTTAAATATTTGTATAAACTGTTTATTTCATTTTATTTTTCCAATCTTACTTTATGCTAAAGCTATGGTTTATTTATTTATTTATTTATTTATTATTTTTTGGAAGCATTCTGTGTCAAACTTACAAAAGTTTAAAAATTTAGTGTTAGAAGAATATACAAATTTTACAACTTTAATTTGTGGAATTTCATAGATAATTTGTGCAGATTCTAAAATAAATAAATAAATAAATAAATAAATAAATAAATAAATAACACCAAATCAAACAACCAAAATAACAACAACAAAACCCAAACATAATTAGACATATAGTTCTGAATTGTAATCTTGTCTTTACACTTGTTAAATGACAGAATTCTTAGTGACTTTTATTATTTTTATTACTTTTATTATTTTTATTACTTTAGAACAAAGTATTTTTGCAGCATGTGTGTTTTCTTATCTTTGTGTTTTAAGCAGTAATGCTTTCCTATGTAAATAACTGGTCCTGTGGTAGCTGATTTATTATTGCTATCATTATTTTTAAGTAATACACACTTGAATGACAATATTAGCTATAATACTAAACTTAATTAAACTAGACTTGAGAAAAAAATGCTATCACTCTTTTTGTTTATATTTGTTAAGAAATCATCTAATAGGGAGGAGACATTTTCATTTTCTACCAGTAAATAGTTAAGTATAACTCTGTAGGGCTGTTTGATTTTGCAATTCCCCTGGCTTTAAGTCAAATTAATGTCTTCAGAATTAAGTCAAAACTAAATGCATTTCCATGTACCCAAGTTCTTTCTTTCCTGTTTTACTTCTGTTTTATATACATTTTTGGTTAAAGTGAAGTTCATAGAAATCATAGAATAATGCAAGCTGACAGGGACCTAGAGAGGTACCCAGTCCAATCCCCTGTCCAGATCATGCTTAGACAATGGGTCACACCAGGTCCACCCAGTTAGGTGCCCACCAGCACTTCCTCTAGGTCCCTATTGACAGCATCATGTAGATGCTGTTAATACTTATGTTCCAGGAAATAACCCTGACATACCTATCTTGTTACAAGCCTGCAGCTTCCTCTGAGGGCAAGAGGACTCCATCATTTCCCTGATGACAAAGGTCATGCTTTGACTGTACTTCCCCAGACTGTCTTTTTGTCCTTTGTAGAAGAAGGGTATAAATCAGGCCTTTCTCAAGTTCTGCTTCCATTTTCTGTATCCTTCTTTTCTGCATTGGAGCTCTGGCATGAATTTCCTGTTTAGGAAACCAATTAATCCATCTACTTTTTTTTTTTTTTTTTTTTTTTCATGAGATGGACCATTACTGCTCCAGAACAAACAGCTTTCCTGACCTCCTTTGACTTTCAGAGTCTTCCCTGCTACCTGTTATGCCAGTTCCCTGAATAAGTTGAAATTTGATCTAAAAGCATATTTGACCCCTGCTGAACTGGATTCTGAATATCATTATTTTTTGTCCAGTACATTCAAGACTACCATTAGTTGTCATATATCCACCCAGTTCTTCTGTGTTAGTAAAGCAACCTGTGAGCAGATCCAGCTGTGTGTCACCCTTGGTTGCCCCATCCAGTACTAGTATCACCATCCAGAAATCTTCTTAATTGCTTGTGTTTCTAGTATATGGTTGTGCTTATTATACTTTCCTGACAATAAAACTTCCAATCAGTACAAAGAACATCCAAAAAAGATGACACAGTCATACTCTTTGGATTTTTCATTATTTGTTATTTGTAAACATACTAAAAAAAAAAAAAAAACAACACCCTTACTATAAAAAAACTAGGGTTTAATCTACCTCATAAATGTCATTTACTGCATCTAATGCACAAAGCTTCTAGCACCTAATTATGATGTGTTTTAAGGACCAGTGGTACTGCTTTTAAGTCTTAGTTAAATGCTTCACAGAATCAAAGCAAGATCTTTAATATCAATTTTGAAGTTAAGGTTGTGGAATAGAATATCAGTTGGTATTCCTGTGTTGTCATCCTTCTGTCCACCTGTTTGCTTTCCACTGTGAGAACAGACTTTGGAACTTAAACTAAAGCTGATAGCAAAGACAGATGTTCTTAATTAAGGTTAGATACTTCTCAAGAAGCAGTTGCAAGCATAAATAAGGGAACAGAAGATATATGTAATGGGATTTTATAAACTGATTGGAAAGCCAAAAATTGGAATATATATTATCAACGCAAGTTGCCATGCAGACTTTATTGATATATGAAGCTAAATCCTTTCAATTATGTATAGAATGTATACATATATATGTATGTATATGTCTCTTTCAACGTATAGAAAGGTGAATATGATGAGGGTGAATGAAGTTACTGGCATTCCAGAAGGTCTGGAATTCAATGCTATAGAACTGCTTGAAATTATTAGAGAAACAACTCCTTGCAAATATTTTGTATCACATCATTCATTTAGTCAAACTCACCTAACAGACCCAGTGACAAGTGAATGCAGGAAAATACATTTATTCTCATTGCTCTACAAGAATTTAGAAGTAAGTTAATTGGTTAATTGACAATTGAGAGATATCATCAAACAAACAAACAAGCAAACAAAACAAAACAAACAAAACAAATAAACAAACAAACAAAAAACAACAACAACAACAAAACACAAGCCAAAACAAACCAAACCAAAACACACACACACACACACAAAACAAAACAAACAAACAAACAGGAACAGCCTGAAAGAAGAGAACACACAAGTCCAAAATATATGGACTTGATTCCTGAATTAGGCCGGCATAATTGGTAAAAATGCAGAAAATTCACGGATTTTTAAGGCTTTTATTATCTACAGAACAACTGCTTGCAAGACACAACCATGGTAACTATTTTGTTTCCATTCACCATTATTCAGGGGGACTAACAGCTTGTCTGTGAACTGCAGTTGAAAATTCACCTTCTCTGAAAGGTAAATCCACTGATTTTCTATGTACTTTAGCAAAGTGCAAAACACTTCTAATTTGTAATAGAATATTTTATTTAACTAGATTATCTACCTAACCAGATGACCTTTAAGGTCCCTTCCAACCCAAACCATGCTATGATTATTTCTCTAGTTTGAGCTAGAGAAATAAATTGTTATGTTTACATATTTCACAAATGCAGGTGGACAATATCTGAGGTAATATTTTTCTTTTCACTTTAGTTGAGTTGGAATGTACAGATGTCATGGACCTAGGTAATCCCAGTGCCAGCCTGAGAGGGGCAAAGAGTCTTGTTCTGGCCAAACCAGATGGGCATAATATTTCTGGGGCTGTGCCAAGTGTCCTGTTACTTATCTGAGGCACTAGAAAGAACCTGAGCTGAATTTTTTAATGGTGAACTAAATAATGGATCATAATGGAAGAAGGTATTATCCTGTGAAGATAGTTTACATAAGCTATCAAATGAAACAACTCCTTGGTCACTACATATTTAGCGGTTTATTAAGGGTGCTTAAGACTCAACTCCCAGGACTCTATGATACTACATTAACACTTCCTTAACACTGTTATAAATAAATAAATAAATAAATAAATTTGATTTATTTTAACAACATTAGTTATTTGGAGTTAGAGGGGTTTTATTTGTTGCTGGCTCCTTGTAATTCAAACACGCTAGTCATTAAGAGATCCTGTTTTGTTTAAGCAGCCATTTACTGTACTTCACTCATGATACGGTTTAAGAAAAAAACCTCTTACTTCAGTACTTGGGGTGCTGAAATGTAGACTACAATATAGAGGGAGTTTCATCTCATAGTACTCACAGCTCTGATTCTAAGCAGAAGAGCATAAATCTGCACTAAGTCTGGTTTAGGACCAGGAGATATGAAGATAGCATAGAGGAAATCATAACTAGTGACTTAAAACACAAAAGCAAACATTGCCTTTATTATATTTTAAAGATTATGACTTCAAGCTTAGAATCTGGTGTTTTATTTGCAGTCTAGTGGTCTCATTGCATGTGTGAATTTTGCCGTGTGGTGGTGTGGAGCCTCTTATTCTCGATTATACGTGGAGCAGTACTAGAACATACACTTATTAGATTCTTTCTCAAGAGATTTACTAAGATGTGTTTAAGTGTTTTAAACTGAGAAAACATGGAAAACATTAAATACTTCCACAATTTATAGTTCTAATCACATTTCCTAGGTCAAGGAGTGCTTTTATCCCTAGCAGTCATGTATGGAAACCTCACTGTGTTAGGCATTATGCATAGGCTAACATTCACAGATGACACTCTAAATAGATAAGACCATCTGAAAGACTCTATCCAGGGAAGGATTTTTCAGTGTCAAATGCAAGCAGAACTTTAGTGAAAATGAGAGCAGAAATCAGATTTTGCACTTTGTGCTTAATATTCCCACTAAACCTTTCTTATTCTTTTCAGCTTCAGTTTGCTCTTTCAGTTCAAATATTTTGTCACAGAGGAATCAAATTTATGTATGAGTCATTTGGAGACTGAAAGACATTTTGGAATTTCTGGATAGTACTATATTCTAAATCCAACAGTGGAAAGATGAAAACAAAATATTACATCTTGGTTTATCAAAGTTACTTGAAATAATATGGAATCCATCCTGTAACAACATCTTTTCTTACAATATATCAGATGAATAATAGATTCTGTTGAGCTCCTGTGTATGGTTTTAGATGATATGGACTATTCAGTGTGTCTCGTCAATAACATGTAAGGTCAATAAGCTTTCTGGGATGTTGACATGGCCTATTCATCATCTTCTTGTTCATGCATCCAGTGTTGCACACTGGAAGTGGGAAGAGTTCTCTCTTTACAGCAGTTCAGCAACTTCCAGCTTTTTCTGTTTTGGCAGTTAAGTTTTATCAATCTATAGTATTAAAAATGCATAATATTTCATTTTGACCAATCAAGAAAAATATTGCCATGGGTGAGTGAACTATTTCCAGATTTTGAGTTTTACATTTTGGAAGAGTATTCATATTTGAGATTATACTTACAGAGAGAATTGTTGATAGGGAAATTTAGTGTGGAACATTGTACAAAAAAAAAAAAAAAAAAAAAAAGACATTTTCATCTTCTGAAATGCTTAATGAATTTTAAATATAAAATGTTTTAAAAATATATTTTTCTTTTGCAGATCATTATAGTATTTTTCCTATAAAACTTTGAAGTCACTCTATTCAGTATGCAAAGGCTGCACCACATCTTAAAATATTGCTTTCTCAGGCAATATTTTCCCAACAGCAGTGTCACTTTAGATTTAATTTTGTTCATCCATAGGCTTTAATATTGCTTCACTGTCATTATGCTTGCCAACACCAGTACTGGCACTATAGCTGTGCAAAACTGTATCACTTACCTAATGTCATAGCAAATTGCTGAAAATACTGATCATTCAGACCCAGGCTGTGCAATTCATCTTATCTATCCTCTCTACAATAAAGTTTCACTTTGACCCAAATTTCCCTTCATTGCTGATAGATCTGGTATTGCAAATCATAGACTTCTAGACTGCTGAATCATGAAAATGGGTTTGTAGGAAGGTGATTTCCATAAACAAGAAATGGCTGTTACTTTCATCTGAGGGTACACGCACTATTTTTTCTCCTTTTTTCCTTCCTTCTTCATCTTCCTTTTTCTTTCCCCTGTCCGTTCCCCTCATCCCACCTCCCACCACCATCTTTTTTTGTCTTTCAGTTTTTCTTGGTCATGTGCATGACCAAGTATTCTACACATCATATTTTTACTACTATAATTACTTACTTTATTGATAGATCCAGATTTAGAATAAATGTGAGATAATTCCTATTCATAGTTAGTTGTGTATATATCCATGAAAGATTTCATAGAGGATTTTATACATTTTGTTTGGAAATGTTCTAAGTTTCTTTTAAGCTATTAATTATTTAAGGAAAGAATAGGCCTTGTAGCTGATCAGCCCCTGCTCAGCACCACAGAAAATTTGCTTCTCCACAAATTAAGTTATGACTCCAAGAACACTGTAACTTTTGCATTACTTTTCATGTTAAATACTCCATTATGTAAATAATTTAATTGATATTCTATAGTATTAAATGGAAGAGACACTGAGAATACTGTTAGATATACTATGAGGCTGGGGTAGAGTTTTCAGTGCAAATTGAAAAACCAAGTGTTATATACAGCTTGTACTTGAAATCTGCTACAATTTCAGAGTAGCGTCCTATCTGGAGATATGTACATATTTCTGTAATGAAAAGTATAATGAAAGTTAGAGCATAATAAACAGTTTTGCCTCCAATTATAGTTGCAAAGGACAATACAAAGCACCAAAGTGAGGATAAATCTTAATTTAAATAGGCTACTGAAACCTAATTAGACCTTCAGAAAAGAAAAAAAAAAAACTGATAATGAATTTGATTTTAACTAAAAATTGAATTATGCGGAATAAACATTCCTATTTTCCAAACACTGGGAAATATTTTTTTGACAAACGTTCCTTTGATGCTGAAATTATTTTATCTGAAGATGGTATTATTCACTTTCTTTCTATTATGTTTTTTAAAAAAGAAATGTATAGAACATCTTAACTTTTGTTGGCATGACATATGGATTCAAATGGTTAGATTTTTGTTTGCTTACTTGTTTAAATTTGCAGAAAAAATAAAGAAACCCATTAAATTCTAAAATGAAAAGGTAAAATTAATGAGAGTCAGGAGTTTGGAAGAGATTTCATACTTCAAGAAGATATGATTTAACATATTAAAAATTCAATATGTATTTTGTTAGTTCAGAAATTAGAAATAACATGCTTATCTGACACACATCTCCCCAAAGACATAACCAAAGATTTTTTGTCTTTAACAGAATGGTCTTAACAGAAGTAGAAGTACTCATTTGACTACTGAAATCCAGAATTTAAATCCATAATGAACCACAGTCTCATAAAATTTCAGCTCATGTTTTAATTCACACTGAAATCTGCAGAAATTTTGAAGGCCTGTGTGGTTGTATTGATATACTGGTCAGACGTGTTCTGGTCAGACAATCTTTCAAATATAATACTGGATATTTTATTCAAAGGGATAAAAATATAAGCAAGTATTGATGTTGGATACACAGTAATATTTATTTTCAGTTTATCCCTAAGAGTTAGAAACTGACTTTGACCCAAATATACTTGAAGGTAATCATCTTTTTTTTTTTTCTTTTCTTTTTTTTTTTTTTTTCCTCCTCAGCGGCAATTAAGCAAGTGGTTAGCTGGAGCTAAGTATACTCAGTGAAATTACACTGAAGTGTTTTATTCTTTAGCTAATATATGTTGCTCTAGTGAGATAAACAAGGAACATCAGTTCTATGAATTAAAAGAGACGCATAAATAGTGGTTTAGGGAGAGGGACACAAGGGGAAACAGCTTTTAGAGACTCTGACCTAGGCTCTACAGTTTAAATGCTCCAGATTTCCAGCTGATGTTATTAAAAGTAAATGCAATTCTTCCATACAGCATGAGATTGTTAACACATAAAAGGTCAGAATAATTAAAAAAATAAAATAAAAATGCATTCAATCACAGAGGGAAAAATATTTTCTGAATAATGGTGACCCAAAGACCCATTTCGCATCTTGATTAAAATAAAATAAAATAAAAAAAAGGTAAAGAACAGCATGTATAACATCTTATCATGTACTATTTTTTATATTTTTTTTTGTTTAACAAAAACACTACCAAATGCGAGTAGTATTATTAACATTTGTAAAGTACATACACTTGGAGACATGGTTGTATATCTATAAAAGTGTGTAGTTATTATAATAAATATGAACCTCAAAAAAAAGGTATTTTTTTCTTATTATAATATTCTATCATATTCTCGGAGCTATAGACCTTCCCCTAAGAAAATGGCATTATGACCTGTGGGTCTTCCAACTCTTGCATGTGTGTCTACTCCTTTGCACACAAGGGAACTCACAATCGAAATAAAAGGGTGTTTCAGCAAGGGTATTTAGGGATCTTGGAATCCAAGGTAGGAAACACCTCAATGAAATTTATTTTGTAGGGAAGCAAATTTAGGCATACGCTTGCAATTCTGTCTTAACTTTTCCCATTCTATGCAGATTTCATATGTGTGTAGTGTACAGACACAAGCTTCTGTTGAACAATGGTCAGTTGTGTTTTGAATACAGGGAGAAGAATAATACATATAGGCTTTTCTCTAGCATCTTTCACCTGTCTGCTTTAAAATATGCTTATTGGGGAAGAATATCATTAATACTGGTACTGTGTAATTGTGCATTTGAATGTTTTCCATCCTCCTTTATAATAAAGTGTTTAGCTCTAACAAGTATGAATAAGGAAGGTACAGCTACGGGGAGCTTATGCTGATAGAGCTGCGTCACACAGATTAATGATGCTAAGACATCACAGTTTCAGAGCTGCCTGTAGGCACATTTTTTTTTTTTTTTAACAGGAATTGCAGGAATTGTCCTTTTTAAATTCCATCTGTTTGCAGATTTCTGGGTCATCTTCTCAGTTCCTTGCAGGAGATGGTAAACTCTGTCCTAGAAAAACTACTTAAGAGTAGTTTCACAAAAGATACCTTTGAGTGTTCTTCCACATATATCTTCTGTTCTTCTTTGGGATTGGATGCTTTGACCTCTGTATGTTCATTGTGGTTATTTATATGCCTCATACCAAAATGGCTACATCTTTCCTTTGGAGATGCTGCACAAAAAAAAAAAAAAAAAAAAAAAAAAAAAAAAAAAACACCCTACAAGGAATGAAGGAGGAATGAAGTTGGTTAAAAAAAAAAAAAGTCTACACACCCACAAAGACCTAAAGGTGTAAGTAAAATGTCATTTTGCATGCAAAAATTGTCAAGTTTGCAATTTTCTTAAGTTTTTCTTTTCCTTTGGACTACCTTCATTTTTAAAATGTCCAACCTCAGTGTCATTCTTCACTACTACCTTATGAAAAAGAAATAGATTATGTCCAAAAACAAGTGCTGGTGGTGTATAAAACAGAATATTTACTACTTTATCTAAAAAAGTAGATAGAGAAATCACCTTTCAGTAGGTCTGAACAGTAGGTCTATTGCTTATGTATAGGTACAGTACTGGTTCTAGGTTCAGCTCAGTTTTTTTCATGACAGGTCTTTCTGATAAGATCTATCACACACTGAAGCTTGGAGATTGATTGACTGATTGATTATGTGCTAAAAGGAGTTATTTTTTATTTTTAAATTATTGTTTAGAATATTTTATTTTTCTCATTTACTTCTTTGTGATTTTTCATCCCCACGGATTTTTTCAGAGTTCCTCTCACACAAACACATTGATAACAATTTATAATGTTAAATGCATTCCAGCTTTCACAAGATCAAAACAGCACAGTGTAATGCTTGGGATACAGGATAGGTGCTTCATTCGGTCTGCACATAAATAATGGTGAAGTGATCTCTGAACTTACTGTATTGCATTAAACTTTGGTACTTCTGAAAGGTAATATATATATCAATAAATATATCACAATCTGCAGAATTTACTCTTGTGAAGAAATTTGCAATGAAATGTAGGAATAAGACATGAATTCATGTCCTGAAAAATCTAAGTCAAAAAAAAAAAAAAAGAGACTGAAGATCAAAGGAACATAGGAATGAAAGATATATAATTTCAATTTGATACAAAGTGTTAAATGTTGGAAAACAATTTAATTTTCCACTGCATTTGACGGTGTTTTACTATATAAATAAAATCAGAAGTTTTACATTAGTAAAGAATACATTAGTGATGCCATATTTAGCTGTAAATTAAAGCAACACACAAGCAATCTGCCAAAGCAGAAAACACCCCTGGGATAAAATATTTCTCTCTCACTGTGTTGTATTGTATCTTAATAAAGGTGTGTTCTACAATAGATGCAATCTTCACTTCCCCTTTTTTATTTTACATCTTCTCTCCTTTTTTTTATATAATAAGATTGTTTTTTTTTTCTTGGGGGTGGGGAGGGAAGTTTTCTCTTTGTATTTTTCAGTTTATTTTTCTGAACACTAAATCTCCATGCTTCAAAACAGGTCAAATTTAGCTGTGCCGAATCTTAAAGACAAACCGGCAATGCTCAACGCCGGGTGTATCAGGAGCTCTCCACCGCCTGTATTTAAGGGTAATGTTTTCGTTAGTAGGGTAAACCCCGGAGCTGAAACTACGTGCGAGCTGACCACGCTGTCACGTTTACTAGGGGCAGCTCCTGCGTAGCCCCTTTTCGGGGCGGAGGCACGGTGCTCCCCCTGACCTGCTGCCGTGCGGCGCCGGCGGGGCGAGCCCGGACAGCTGCGGCCGGGGCCGCGGAGCCCCCCGGCCGCCCCACGTCGTCCTTCGCGCTCCGCGGGCTGCGCGCTCTGCCGCGGGCGAGAGGAGCGCTCCGCTGAGCACCCTACGGCCGGGAAGGAGATTTCTTCTGGCAGCCGCAGGGGCCTCTGGCCGCGCTGAGCGTTTGCAGAGCCTTAGGCCCGTGCGGTGCCTCTCTGGGTTTAAGCTGGTGCTTGAACCTTGGCATGAAGAGGAGGTTACGGCTCAGCGGTGGCGGAGGAGCAGGGGGCCAGCAAGCGGGAACCGCGCAGCTAAGGGCTAGGAAACGCGTATCGCGGGAAGAATCACCTTGGTTCAAAACAACCCACTGGGAAAAGAAAAAATAGCGTCTCTTAAAAAATAGAAATGAATAGGAGGTAACCGGCAAAGTTGTATTTTAATGCAGATGAAGTAAAACGTAAAAAGAAAACAAAGAAAAAAAAAAACAAAAACCAACAAACAAACAGCTCCCCTCCCCCCCTCAAAAAAAAAAAAAAAAAAAAAGAAAACAACACCCTTTTCTAGTCTTTCATAAACGGTTTAAGGTCTGTGAAGAGCATTTGCGCATCGTTGTGGGGAGGCAAATGGTTGCAAATGTTCCTCTTGGAAGACAGTATTGACCAGCGTTAGAAATACCTTCGTAAATTAAATCTCGAAGGGATCTATTTCTGGAAAAATCTTAATTATAAATAGCGCACACACAGAATTGTATTTTAAACAGAAAGAAAATCCCCACCCCCACCCCGTCTGCTCCCAGACTGTACTGTTATCAGTGAAACTGGAAATCTTACATCGAACACCCCAGCATTTTGCTGTAGCGAAGGGGGGTGGGGATTCAGACGCCTCTCATTGCTGGCAGATACTTTGAGGGCAAAGTAAAAGTGCCCCCCGGGAGCAGTGCTGTGCTGCTGCTGCCGCCGCCGACGTCTCTGAGATGCTACAGTATCAGGCGGAGAAGGAAAGAAATGAGTTTGGAGTTGATGTACACGCCGGAGCAGCAGTAAAAAGATATAAGATATCGACACGCTCAGCTGCATCTTGTTAAAAGCTTCCTGCGGGTTGGCAGAATGAAATCTTTATTTAAAATACACAAACTATCGTCAAGGGAAGAACGGAAGGGAAAACACTAAAAGGGCCAAACGCAATGCTTAACCCACGGATATAAGGAAGAGGAGGAGAAGCGGTGAGATTGGTTTGGTGCGAAAGGAGGGGTGTGTGTGTGTGTGTGTGTGCCCTCCTTGCGGTCCAGCCACACCAGCCACCCGGGGATTCAGTGTCTCCACTCAGCTTTAGAGAGAGACTCTCTTTGATGGGGATGATGATAGTTGCTCTGGCAGGGGAAAGGGACTTATGAATACCAGAAGGGTAATTTGCGCTCACACTTGCGTGTGATAGGAAAACGTGCTTCACCACCACATCCACAGCAGCGATCTCTTAAGTGGTGGTAATATTATTATTTTATTATTGCCAGCCAGTGGCTTTAAAGGTACATTATTTTAATGCATTATTAATTGTTTTCCCTGGGAGAGGGGGAAGGTGGGGATAGGGCTTATTATTATTAATAGCGAGGAGCTCGCTCACTCCTTTCGCACACGCCGGGGAGCGCGGTGGGAGGAGGCGGCGCCGGGAGGAGGCGGCGGCGGAGCGCACACAGTGCCCGGGCTCTCTGCGCGGACGCGGCGCGCACACGCGGGGCCCGGCACAGCCCCCGCCGCTCCCTCCCCGTACCCTCCGCCCCTGCCCGTACCCGTGCCCGTGCCGCTGGGCGGAAAGTTCCGCGGGCAGCCGCCCGGCGCAGCACCCCGACACCTCACCAGCCCCATCTCCGCGCGAGCGGCGGGGCTCCGCGGCCGCCAAAGTTGCGGCGGGGCCGTGGTCTGCCGCGGCTGCCAGCCATCAAGTGGCTCGTTAAGGAAATGCAGGTGAGCGGGCGGAGCGGCAGGGGGCTGCACAAGGCGCGGCGCGGAGCGCGCCTCCCGGTCCGATCCTCGCCGTCCCCCCGGGCCGCTGCAGCCGGCGGCGCCGGGCGCGGATCTGGGGCCGCTGCCGCGCCCCCGGAGGTGGCCGCTCCGCCGCCCCCCGCCCCGCCCGCAGCCCCCTCCTCCCTCTTCCCCACCCCTCCTCGCTCCCTCTCTCCTCCCTCTTTCCTCTTTCTCTCTCTCTCTCTCTCTCGCTCGGTCTCTCTTTGCCGGCCTCATCGGAGAGAGTTGCAGGTATCTTCCCTATCCCCCCCTTCGCCAGCCCCCCCCCCAAGGAAATTTTAGGGCGCGGAAGCCTCAGGAGGTCTTAAAACAACAACAACCAACCAACCAAACAAAACAACCTAGCAACAACAAAAATAACAAAAAACAACCAAACCAAAAAACACCACTGGTAGGAAAAACAAAAAATTTTTGGAAGGATGACTCTTTTGCAGGAGTCTGCTCGGAAAGCCGGGATACCCCCAAGAAACGAGCGGCACCGGCGCTGGACCCCACCAAAACAGAAGTGCCTGATGTGGCATGTGCTTCTCTTTCTTTGCAGTTCCTTCTGGGCCTGTGTGGACTAGGGGCACAATCCGTCGCCTGACTGGCAGGAGGGGAAAGTGGAGACTCCTTCAGGTTTCCAAAGAGGTCCGAGCAGACAGCATTAGTAAGTAAATGCTCCATGCTTGGTTTCTGTCCCTCTGTTCTCCCGCTCCTCAACCCTTTTCTTAGCTTATATACACAGGAGTATGCACACACACACACACACACACTTATATAGGTGTGTATATATATGTGTGTTTTATGCTTTTAAATCGCTCTGGTCTGGTCAGAGAGGAACTTGGCCACAGTAACTTGAACTGTTCCCAGTAGGAAAAGTGCATAAAGCGGTTTGGTCATCTTTTATGAAGAAAAAAAAATAATAATTGAAGGAGATTGCTTGTGTCAAGAAACCGAGTATGTTAAATATTGTGTAATGTCTACCTTAGTCTGAGTACAGGTATGTGGTAGGTTACAGACAAAACCTAGACAAAGAGATACATCCTCAGGAGGGGTCTAAAGCACTGTGTGACCTACTAAGTAATGCCAGGTGACAGGGCATTTGGTATAAGATGAAATGTGAGAGGACTATAAATACTGTGTGCTTTCAGGTGTAAGCATTTTTTAGTTTTTAGCCCAGATCTCTGAAGTTAGCTTGTTTCATGAAGTTTTATATGTATAGAATGTATGGTGTTTTTCTTTTTTTTTTTTTTCCTTTTTTTTTTTTTCTTTTTTATTTTATTCTTCTAATGAGTATTACAGTTCCAGGAAACAGAACTGCTTTTTAAGTGCTTTTACGGGACATCTGTGAAAGTACTAATGGTGGTTTTTTTGATATATGACCAAAAAAAAATAAAAAAGTGAAACCAAAGGGTAAACTCATTTGAAAGGGGCTCAAGAGCAGTAGGACTGAGCTGAGCAGTAGGGCTGACAGAAGGTACAAAGATCAAATAGAGGTATGTCATGAAGTGTCTACTGTTAGGTGTTATTTAGCACTAAATATATCTTCATCTGGGGAGGAGAACTTTTCTAGGTATTATTTCTCTTGGGACAGTGGACCCGTTATTGACATTTGCGGTGTCTCTTGCAGGAAACAGCTAGTATTAGTAGTTGGGGGTTAACTGTTTCCTAGGTAAAGAAAATAAGGATGAGAAGTATGTCAATGTAAATATTTGTTCATGTTTGCTAGTGCCTAAATAAAACCTTTGTGTTATGTCAGTAAAAATATAGTTGAGTCAGGTTTTTTTTTTTTTTGAATGTACCAGAAGGAATCAATAACATTTCAGCATTTTTTTTTTCTATTCCTGCCAAATGGACTTGGATTTGAATTCTTCATGTGTTATTGTATCTATTGTAAGGACAATATGGATTTGAATTTCAATGAAAGAAACTTATCTCTTTAAAAATTCTTGGCAAATTTGGGTTACTTTACAGTACACTAGAATAGTAAATGGGGCACTCTAATTACGAATCTAATATCTAATGCATTATGATTTTAATTTTCACCTAGTCTGTCATTAGAAGAAGTTAAACGTGTTTAAAAACACATTTTATTAAGCATCTCAAAGTGAAATTAATGCTGCATTTTCAGGTATAATTCAAAATCAATCAAAGTAAGTAAATGTCACCAGGAGTGAAAGTTTATTAGGGTCAAATTAAATGCCTTTATTTGTGAAATAAAGAAATTTTTTTATGTTACAGTAGTCAAACTAACCTGACAAATTTTACGTAGGAAATTAAAGTGACTTAAGCAGTTATAACTAAAATCAGCAGTAGCAGAAGGATAGCATTCAGAGTTGCTTCAAGGTTGTTTTTATAACTTAAAGCTAGGAATAATTACCAAGCGTAGGCTACAAGTTCTGAGGTGGTGAATCAGGGTGACTTTTGTATTGCATCACAGTACTCTTTGGGTAATTTATAGTAACATTTATGACAGAAAAAAAAAAGCCACTGATGATCTTAGCTTAGTAAGGAATCTTATCATTATTATTTCAGAGCTATGAATTTATCATTCAGCTAAAAGCATAGTGTTTTTTTTTTTTTTTAAGGTAACAATTTGACATGGCTCATTGCTATGTTGTACTTGTTGTGGGCAAAGCATTAAAATAATATATCCAGATAAATTGTATGGACTGTTTTGAGACAGTATACAGAGAAGTTTATCAACTTAAGCTTTGTGTTACGCTAGCTGGTCCTCAAATATGCAGCATGTGATGCTGAGTGCCTAATAAAGTGTTTTTACACTTATTTTTACAATATTGACAATGTTGAAAAATATATATTTGTCTAATCGGATATGAACTACATTTTTTATTTATGTTGAATCAGAACATACTTATGGCTTTATTATTTTGGAGCATACTCTTTATTATTTATTTTCTGAATTTTCTGTAAATTTAGGATATCACCTGGCAATACTTCAGTATCTGTACGAAAAATGATTTGGCATATACTCCACTTTTGCTGTAATTATTCCTGGCTGTTGTGGGAAATGATCTGAATCAAATCCTGGCAGTCAAGTTTGGTACACATTATATTTGATTATATATGTATGTAGGATCTTGATCATAATTGTTGATATAGAAAAGTGCAAATCAGGTCAATCTGATTTAGAAGAATTGACAGAGGACTTCAGGAAAGACCTCTTGCTGTGAGGAGAGTTACAGCCTATAGCTGATAGAATAAAGTTGCATATGCAGCAGTAGTGTGTTTTTGCAATTGTTCACATCAGAGAATGGTCTGATGAAATATATAAGCAATCTGCAGGGAATGTATGATTAATTCTTCTCATGCGTGCATATTGTAGGAATTCTTACAAGGAAACTCCAACATATCTGCATTACTTTATGGCTGATAAAGTCATTGTCTATTTTTAATATTAATCACTCAGTGTACAAGCATGCTATTAAACTTTGTGATGTTAAACTGTGATGGAAAACAATGGTAAACTCTTTATTTCTTGTTATATATAGCCTTATTGAAGAAACTGACCAATACGCAAGCAGGCATGATGATTGACAGCAAAAAAAAAAACTATTTTGAAATGATGGATATGGTTAAAATCATACATAGACATCTTAATTAGCTTGGTTTGCATGTCTTTATTTTATGAAGTTGTGCAGCATTCATAGCTTTTATGCGTATGGATGCTAATACTTGAAACTACAGGTTCCAAGGACTGTAACAAGTTGGGAATACTAAGATGTCGTTGGCTTAACTGGAAAACAGGCTAGTTCAACATTTTGGGAAAAGCTACTGATACTTTTCATCAGTACAAATTTTTCTTAGCATTAGAACAGAAAACCTGAAGAAGCCCACATACTTAGAGTCCAATTGATTTAGTATCATTTTGAAGACATAAGCAGCACAATCTCATTAGCAACAAATATAAATTTAACAGTGGCATTTATGCAGAGGATCTGTAATTTAGGATTGAATTGTGGTATCTGTATTCAATAAAAGCAAGCACTTTTTTCCTTTTTTTTTTTCTTTTTCTTTTCTTCACCTCATTAATAGACACAAGTATTTTTGGTAAACCAGCGGGAGAGGAGGAAACAAGCACAGCACTTTAAAAAAAAAAAAAAAAGCCTATGGAAATATTTTCAATTCAAAATACCAAAATATTTGTTGTATACAAGTTTTCTGATTTTTTTTACCACACTTACTTTAGAAGTTCATTAGTACTAGAAGTTTCTTAAGGAGTTTTTATGTGCTTTCCCTTCTTCTAGACTTTCCACCTCACTGATTTGTCTATGTAATCCTAATAGAAAATGATAAAATTAGTAACTAGTTTTATGCTACAGTGATAACAGAGTGATGACCCTATTGGTCACAAGGGGTGGACATAATATTTGATTGCTATGAAAAATACTTAATAACAAACAGATGGATTTAAAATTTTGATAGGAAATAATCAGTAGACATGGATAAATTAATTCTTAAACAGAAATTAAATGATCATCATAATAATAAAGATTAAGAGAAGGAAACGTGCATGTTAGATTAGGCAAAATGAATGCATAATGGAAAGGCTTTTTTAGCTTTCTTAGCAGTCTTAGATACCTGGTTTTCAGCTTTTCTGTTCTAGTAGCTTCTCTAATAATTTTCTGTATAAAACAGTAACAGAAAAACTAGCAATAAGTGGAAATCTGCTGAGAAATTACTATTTGTATGGTCAGTATGAGGATTGAATTCTGCATCTTTTTTCATTTGTTGTCAATATTTGCAGATATAGTCTTATTTATGTTTCTATTGTATTAAATAATATTAACTGAAAACTATTGTGCAGGAAATCTTATTTTGTGCATTCTTTTTCTTTACTGTCCACTTTGTTATTACTTCTAAAAACTGGAGTATTTGTCAATGCATAAGCTTACACTCTAGTTGAATAAGTTTTTAACTGAGTGGAGACTGCAGAATCTGGCTTATAAAATTGGTTTTACAAAATTTCTGTCAGCAGACAGAAAAGATATGTAAAATTTGTCAAACTAATAATATGTTTGAAATTTATTGTGAATACAGGCATGCATTTAAATACTTTCAAAATTGTTTAAAAGACTATTACACTTTGTGGATTGTGCGCTTACATTGTGCTGAAATGTAAAATTAAGGTTTTAGAGATGTATTTAGAGAAAGGGATTTCATCATGTTTGTTTGCAATATGAAAAGGCCCATTTTATATGAATACTGTGTGAAATTTATTCCAGCTGTAAACAGCATGAACTCCTGTACTTACAAGTTGAAAGAAAGATTCATATTATAGTCCTCTGTTTTCTCAAAACACTGGATCTAGAAAAGCGTTCTCTACAGCAGTCACTCCGATACTTAATTCTCCTCTTGGTGTGAAAATCTGGATGCATGTTTAAGCTGTATTCAGTATGTTTCATGAAGGCCTTTCATAAAGTAAAGTGGACATTTTGGTGCATATGGTACTCTGTACTCTGTTCCTGAGTTTAAAAAATGAGAACTGTATATGATGGTCATCCAGAAATTACTCTTCCTCCGAGGTGTGGCTCTTTATTTGGTTTTAGATTAGCTAGCTCATTTGCAAAACATTTCAAACACTTCCCAGCGGTATAATGTTAAATGCTTATGCTTTTTGTTCACAGTGTAAAGATGTGTTGGAGAGGAAACTGCTTCAGCAATGGTTATTGCCTAGTCTGTAAATATGATGACTTGTGGTTTAATGGGATGTGGGACTATTTAGCTGTTCTGGTTATTACTGAAACTGTGTGAATAAGGTAAACTCATATTTCCAGAGTGCCCAAGAAACCTCCTGTCTGGTGAGCTTCTTAATGTGACAGAACAATTGCTTTATGATGATTGATTTAAGGTGAGCAACCTGAATAAAGGTCCTCTGGTGGCAGCAAGTTGGAAGTGTACACCAGACAGTCTTTCGGGAGCTGTAATTCTGGTTACTGCAGCAGAAGTAACAGCGTAAGAACAATTGCATATACTCTAGTTTGGAAGGTAAGTAATTTTTGGACTCATGCAGCAGTTTAACAGTCAGCGTGGGAGTGTGTAAGCCAAAGTAACTTTGCTTTAGCTTTGATGCATTCTCTTTCTCACACTCTTAAAATGTATCCTTCCTTGTGTTACAAGACGTACAGTCTTCGCAGGCCCTGTAGTACACAGAACAGTTTCTAAAGTAGTAAAGGAAATCATGTTCTGCCCTGTATTCTCCTCTGTTCTCTTTTAGTCCACAGTGGTTTTCTTCTGTCTTTAGCAAAGAAGCAGCCTTCCACATTATAACTGGATCTAACATACCATAATAATTTCAAATCTAAAAATTTATGATGTTCAAAAAGAAGTTATATAAGGACATTTATACAACATTTTTTTAAAATCCACTCCAAAACATTACTTCATATTAACTTTAAATTCTGTTTCTGTATTCAATTTCTGATGAAGTACAACATACTATCAATACTTGCACATATGTGTAAGGGAGAGCAATGATGAGTGGCTATAAAATTTCTGGCAATAACAAAACAATGTATCTGAATTGCTGTCCATTAGGGTAGAACATAAAACTATCTATCACATCAAGTTTCACTTTGCTTAAAAACGACAGAAAAAATATGTTGACTCAGTCTTAAAATTTTCTTTAACACTGAAAGGAAGGTGCTGTGATATGGTGTTAGGAAAAGCTAAATGGTAACTTCTGTTCTAAATGGAAGGGGTTCAAATAAGAGAATCCATGGGAGCTGTCCATGTCTACATGAGTTGCTTTCCTTTTTGTTGCTTTACTGTAACGGTGAGGTTGCCAGAGGGCATCCCCAGGCCTCTTAAGAGAGATAGAAAACAATAAGGAACACCATCTTCATAGAAATCATTATAGTATCATGAAATATTTTTCTTCATCTAGATTTTGCTATGAAGGAAAATAAGGAAGTATTTTTTTTTTTTTCCTCTTTCTGCTCGTTATTGTGGATTTTGACCATAACAGGAAAATGTTATCATGCTTGTACTTGCTTGTACTTGCTTGTACATGCATGTACTTGAAAAAGTACAAACCAACTCTTTAACTGTCAGTATAACTAGGACATTAGAGTTCGTACTAAAGAATTCAAACTTGAAGCATGATTTGAGATCTGTAACATTCCTGTAGTGGGAAGAATGTGCTGGGAAGGGCTTGATCAACATTAAATCATTATTAATGAAGTGTTCTACATGTGCTAGTAGAAATATTTGATGAATATACACAAATTCCTCTTTAGAGGAAATTTAATTACCTTTTTTTTATTATTTTTTAACAGATAAATAATATAAGTGAATTTCTAATAATATACTACACATAGCCTGTAACATGATTTGTGTTCCCACTGTACATACTCATCATGAAAAGTTGTTTAACTGCAAGTATTCCTTCACAAAAGGAAGTCTGCCCAGCAAAGCATACCAGTAATTTCAAATTAGACTTTGGTAGAATTGGGTCAGCATTATTAATATGCCAATTGGAGTACTTTTGGGACAAATCGAAACAACAAAAAACCTGTTCTTTAGATAACTTATTGACTTCTGCAGTTTTAAGCACAATTATTCTTTGAACTTGATCATTCTTCATATAAATGGCTCTTTCACACATCTTAATTATAGTTTTCCATTTTTTTTTATGAATGCTAGGCTTGAAAAGCTGCACAAATACATTGGCTTTTTTTTTATTTTTTTAATAAGTTTTACAAGCTTTGAAGTGGGCCATATCATTGATGTGAATCTTTCTCTCTCTGTGAAATGGTGTCCTGTGAAGCTAAGATCATCTCGAAAGGCTGGAGATTGTTTTGTCAATGCCTCAGCTAGGAAGCATACAGACTGCAGAGCTTCAACAAAAGGTACATAGGTCACCAAGCATGGGTAACCAAATACTGTTAGTCATTCTCCCTTTATCCATGCTGTGGTCTTCTGCAAAATTTATGTATTTATTGAGATTTTGTCAGCAGTATATAATAGGTTTTATTTGGAAGAAAAGAGAAATAGTTTGGAAGTAGGGCCAAATTGTTTTCTTCCAATAGCGTTCATTTATAGTATGTTTTCAATTAGTTATTTTAATGAAATTGCAAGAAATGCATAAATCATGTTCCTTACAGGATGCCATTGAATGGAATGAAGTGGTAATGAAGTTTGTGGGTTTTTTTTCTTTCTTTTTTTCTTTTTTTTTTTTTTCTGTGCAATCTATACTAAAAACTATTCTAGAATAAAATCATTCATCATGGATTTCATATGTTATGGTGTTCTGCCAACCGAATAAGAATGCAACATTTCTCTTATGCAATATTTCTTTTATTTCACATTCTCTTCCCTTTGAGCATCCCCTGTAGATTCTGTTTTCTGTTCTAGGTTTGTTATAGAAACCTGAAATTTATATCAGGCACAACAGTAGCAACTTGCACTGTGTGCAGCACCCATTTTTCATTATCAGCTGTAGATTTTCACAGGTTTCTATAGGTGTGGAAAGGAAGTCTCTGGATGAAATTATTGAATTATAAATCATTGTTATTGACTGAATATAGGATCGTAAATTAGAAAGTATCCAAACTTATTTGTGCTCAGGATCACCTTTGTTCCTTATGGAGGCCAGCTTTTCTCATTTTCCCTAGGTTCCTCATGTTCCCTGCTTTCATAGTCTTTTTTGCAGAAGACTGGAACATGGATTAAGTATTTTGAAGTCAGCTCATATCTGGGCTTTCTATTCCTTCTCACATATTATGAGGATAATTTTTACATAGATAAGAATTTGTGGGACTCTTAAGTAGGGTATGATAGGCGTTCTTACCAATTCCCTTTTTCTAGAACTGATGAAATTGAGATAGTTCTCCAGGTTATGCAAATAGCAGATGTTTCCTAATGTGGGGTGAGGCATGAAGAATTAACTGATACCTACATAGGTATTTCAGAAAACCAAGAACAGACAAAATTGCACATGAATTGTTCATATCCATATTTTGATGTTTTATCTAGAACTTTGTTGTTCCTCTTTTCCCTTTCTGAAGATAAGGATTTGTGTGTGTGTGTGTGTCTTGCTAATAATACATGAATTTAATAGAGCTCCTCACTTTATCAACATATTTGTTTAACTATCAGCATAATTTGATTAATTATATCTTGGAGACTTCCTGGAAATCAGGAAAGGGTGCTCATGCATAAATGCATCTGTGTGTGCATCTGAAATGACATTATCCTTGCCTTCATATTCTGAAACTAGCTTATATTTTTTTTGTTGTTTGTTTGTTTGTTTTTGTTTATTTGCTTATTTTATTCCATTATTCATAGGTTATACAGAGATTCATGAAGTCCAAAAGCTTATGCTACTAACTATACTCAAGCCACAGAATCAACTTGTGTATTTTACTGTTGGTGCCTCTGAGACAAGGTACCACAGCACTGCAAAACTTGAAAATAGCTGAATAATATTTTTATTATTATTGTTATTTGCTGCTTTGATAGGTCACCTTTTTCTATTTCTTGGAAAGGAAAGATGGACTTAGGGATTTGTGTAATATAGTTATGCTGAGGTGAGGTGTGTTTTCTGTTTCTGTATTATTGACATCTTGACCATTATGCAACCAGTAAAGATTACTGGCAATAATGTTTTCTTCTGAGGTCAGGGATATTGATTTTGGACTGTAAGCAGAGCTGATGTGATAAATCTTATGGTAACAGTACTGTTAGGATTTAATTTTTGACATAATTAGCTTTAGACAAAAAGTTTAAGATACATGAATATGTACTTGCTGTAGTTATTTGGATATTATGTTCATTAAAAGATCGTTGCAAAAGACATTGTAAGTGTTCTGCTCGATAAAGGGTATTGGGGATAGGATAGATGAGAGACGACTCTTACAGGTGGAGATCTCTATATGTAACATATCTACCAAGGTTTTAGAATGGAGGGAGAATAGATCCAGTTTTTGACCCAGAAACAATGTCCATAAACAGAAGATGAAATGATCTTCAAAAGTTATTGTAATAACTACAAAGAATAGAGCAATTTAATAGGCAGAAAAAAGGATCAAAGAAAAACTTAATCTATATAATTTTATCTAATTTTGTTAATTTATATGACCTCAAGCAATATTCTATCCCAGCAGGATATCCCAGCTCATGCAAACTTTAACATCTGTTATAGTGTTTCTCTGGTTTTCCACATTTTATTAGCTTAGGGAAACAAAACAAAAATTAAATAAATTAAGCAAAGTTGCGATTTTTACTACATGTCTAAAAGTTGTACAGTAACATAATACATTGTCATTTATGCCTGCATCATATGAAAGTTGTGATTCAGATGAAAGTTGAGAGATAATAAAGATGTCTAATAATTATGATAATAATAATGATAGTGACGTCTTGTGATGTGTTGCGAGCAAGACCATGTTGTTAACTTGAGAGAACATTGATTTTCTCTTGCCCTGTACATAAAGAGACATTGTAGGAACAGGTAAAACAATTCAATGCTTTGCAAATATTCTAGTAATGAATACACTATTCTTTTTTTGTCTTTTTTTTTTTTTTAATTAAGATATGTTTTTAGTGGTGTTTGGAATGAACTAAGTTGAGAAGGTTACTTCTCAGAAGAATGTTCACAGTGATTTTCACTGCTAGTAACTTTTCTCCTTATCTGTAGCAGCTAAATCTCACTGTCAACTAAAAATACATTTTTAACCATCAGTTCTCACATAAGCAGATATGGTAATTTCCAAAGAGTTACTATGTGGTCATTGTTAAAATAATGTTAACAATGATCTGAGAATATTTCATCTTGTAAGTGTCTGAGCAAGATGTGCTGGATAGAGCATGAGTTCAGCTTATTTTATGGTGCAATGTGAGCTTTTATTGGTTTTATTTGTTGGTACGTGTGTGAACATCTAGTGATTATCATGTGTCTGTTGTATTTATACTGAATATTCATATTGGACATTTTAAGTTATTGTACTGGTTCTGGCTGGGATGGAGTTAACTTTCCCTGAAGCAGCCCATATAGTGCTGCACTTGTAGCTAGAACAGCACTGGTATCACACCAGTGTTGTGTCCGCTGCTGAGCAATATTGGCACCACATCAGGACTCTCTCTAACCCTCCCACAGTCAGCAGGCTGGAGGTGGGCAAAAAAGGAACATCACCAGGGCAGCTGGCCTAAACAAACCAAAGGGATACTCCATACCAGGTGATGTCACACTCAGCAATAAAAGGTGGAAAAAGGAAGAAGAGGGGAGGGGTGGGCTCTCGTTGTGAAAACATCTGTCCTCCTGAACACCGGCTACATGCGTTTAGGCCCTGCTTCAAGGACGTGGTCAAGCATCGCTTTTTTGTGGGAAGCAGAGAGTAATTTCTTTCCTCTGCACTTCCACACGTCTTTTTTTTTTCTCTTTATTTAAATTGTGTAATTAATAATAACTTTTTCTTAATAATTATTTTTCCCTTTAATTAAGTTATCCTTATCTCAACCCATGAGTTGTTCCTTTCTTCTTCCCCTCATCTTCTCAGAAGGGGGAGTGAGAGAGCGATTGTGGTGGAGTTTAGCTGCCTAGCAAGGTAAAACCACCACAGTTATTGCAAAGTATAGCAACACCTTAATTTTCTTCTACAACACAGTTTTTCTTAGTGCCTTTTGAATGTCTTTGTCAGTTACAGATAGCAATAATTCCTGGTGGTATTTATCTATATGCTTTCTTAAGGTAGAAAACAGTACAGTTGTGAATTCAATGATATTGTGTTAAGAAATCAGTCTTAATAACACTAGCTAACATACAGCATTATTTTGCCGGTTTAAAAAAGGTGAATGTCTGAGTTCTGTCCAAGAGATCAGAAGGTATTTTAACTTTTTCTTATATGAGCAGCGAATGCGTTGAGGACAGAAAGAAGTACAACTGTACTGCTTGCATACTACTTGGCTTAAAATGAGAAAAGAGGGCTATATGACCTCTACACTCTGCAAGAATTTTATGTCTAAATAGTGGGTCCATCACACAGGTCCATCCCTTTCTGCAACCCATCTTTATAAGACAAAACTCTGTAAGTTTCCCTTGTGAGACAGTAGGCAGAGAATCTATATATGATTTAAAAATCTGTATCCATTTCCTCTTCAAGAGATCACTGGCTACTCATGTGTACCTTGGCAAGTTTGTGCCCTCTTCCAAGGTGACATTTCTGGTGGAATCATTTTCTGAATGAAATGATGAGTCTGAGATCCGGCTGAGAATGTAGGTCTTTTCCCTCTGGAAGGTTTGAAATATGATGACCATTTTATGAAAGCAGTATCTAGTCACTAAGTTAGGCTTTGGTTTTTTTTTCTAAGAACTTGTAGCTATCCTGGTCAGTTGGTTTATCTTTCCATTGATTGCAGTTGGTAATGAGAGGCTCATAGAGTTTTCTTCTCTTGAACTTTGTCCTTTGATTTGCAGCTTGAGAAGAGCCAACAAGTTAAAGAATTAGGTGCTGGGAGGAAAGGGCATTATTTTTCCATAGCCAATGTTTAAAGTGAGCATAACTCTCTTTCTCTCGGTATCCTTATTCAGAAGTGGTTTTTATGTATTTTTCCCCATTTGTAAAACTCATTTCTGTTTACACATCTGCCTATTAATATGCCCAAATAGAAGATAGTATATAAGCGTAAATTTGATTTTTATGCCAATGAAGCCCTGTAGGAATGAGAAGTAGTAAAATCTGAAAACAAGGTGTTTAAACAGTTCTATAGGTGTATATTCCTTGTTATAGGAAAGAAAAAAATCCCATGTTTCAAGTGTGACAGATGTGTTCACACATTAATGGAACAAGAGCTGAAGTGTTAATTGGATTATATTTTCCCAAACTCCAAAATGCATCTCTTTTAATCCCACAGCCCTTTACTTGATCACAGAGGAATGACTATGCATTTTCAGTTGTAAATGAAAAAACAGGTATGGTGCTAGTGCCTGATTGGGCATCTTTATGAAGCAGACATACCTGCTGTAGAATGGTGTGGAACTGCTAAGCTGTTAAACTACATCTAACAAGCATCACTTTGTGCCTCTCATCAGTAAAGATTTCACAGTGAAAGCAATGGAGTGGAACCTGGAGAAAAGGATATTCTCCCCACCTGCTCTGGATGAAGCATCCAGTCTTTGCCTCACCTCTTCTATAGTGTATTTCCAGGAGTGCTTGCCCTCTAATCCCCTTGCAGATTTTGTGATGTGTGGTAAACTCGTGATTATAAACATGAACATTGATGTGGTATTCCAGTAGTTACAAGCAATTTTTATCCACAAAACTTCATAGAAAAAGAAAGTTATTCTCATACACACCACGAGTAACCTAATGGAAAAGAAACAGAGTACTTTTCCCCAAGATATTATATTGGAGTGTTACTTCAACTATGTGTCCATTTCAGAGAAACTCTTTTACAGTGAAATATAATTGTCCTTGCTGCCCAGTTTCAGGACAGTGTTTGAAAACAATGGTGTCATCATTAGAGTGTTAGAATTACTGAAATAACAGAGTTAATTTCTGTAATTCCAGTGATGCATGTTCTAAACTGAACATTTATTTTAAGTATTCTAAATTATTTTAAGTACTAATCATTTTAATTTTATGTTATTGTGGTGTTTCTTAGTTATCTTTTGCTTGGAGAAAGCTAACTTTTTTTTTTTTTTAATATGTATGCTTTCTAGAAAAGACTGATACATAGTACGCTTGTTTGTTTTGTTTTTCTTTTTTTTTTCTTTTTTTTTTTCTGTTATGTAATAATTGGAAAGATTTCAAGAAGTGTTGTGAATTAACAGTATTGACAAATTTGTGTTATATTAATCAAATAGTTGCTGTGGCAAGCCCTGATGATATATAAAATAAGAAAAAGCACTATGCAGGTCATAAGTTACTATAGTGCATGCAAACATGAAAATTACAAAATACTAACATCCATGATAATAATAGGAAAGCTGGGACCAGATGGCGTTGTTAATGCATTTCTAGCAAGAATACTTTTTCATGTGCTTGTTTTACACAAGTTCATCATCAGCTAGAATATGTAAACTGTCAGTCAAAGTTAACACAGTTTGAGTGTTTTCTGTCTTTATCACAAGAGTATGCATGTTTCAAGGCAAGTCAATAAACATTAATAGCAAAATCTATTACCTATTGCAAGAAATAGAAATTCAAAATATTCAAAAATAGTATTTATTTATTTATTTTTAATGATGGTGATAGGTATGTTGTAAATTGCAGACTCTTTTGTTTGCTAGCAACAACTTGGATTACTCCAAATCCTGTTGTTTGGCTCACTAATACAGACTTAGTTATTTAACTAAGTTGTCTCAGGAAGAAAGACTTTTCATGTTGCTGAATTAATTAAGCAAAAATATGCAAAATTTACTGTAGATATGTACTCTTATATAAACATTCATAATTATGTGGACTTCTATCTTTGACCTGTAGTGCTGTAGGACATATAATAGTCCGCACTTGCAGTACAGTGCAATAATGTGTTATCTTTATTTGATGTCTTGAATATTGAAAATTTGATATTTTTATGTATTTATATATTTCTGGTTTATGATGGAAAATCAAGATGTCACTACTTAGTTCATTTAAAATTATCTGAAAAATAAGAAAAATATTTTAATGTAAAATATTTTTATGAGCAAATACTTCTATCAGCTACCATAGAGTTCTATCAGCTACCATAGAGTTCTATATCGGTACCTTAAGATGTATGCATGTTCTCAAAGGTTTGCATGTGTATTCAGCAGCAAAATTGAACTAGTGCAAGATTTATTATAGCTCAAGAACCAAAGATCCCGGTTTTCTTGTTTAGGAACTGTGTAATCCATGCACCTGGAAATTTGTAACTATTATGAAAGTGCCATAAAATATTGCTTTATTTATTTATTTTTTCTTTTAAATATATGTTTATTGTCTGAAAATTTTCAGAAGTGCAGAGCAAGGAAACTGTGAACTGGACCAGAGTGGAAACAGGATGTATAAAAAAGCTTTCATATATTCTGTCCAGACTGCATTCAAGTATTATTGTTTTGGTACTAGATAAAATGCTACATGAAAATAATCTGAACTCTTAAATACCATACTAGGGGAGAATCAAAAAAAAGTAATGAAACAATGAGTAATAGTGAATAATAATGAATACCTACATGGATATTTTTAAGTCTGGATCTTTATCTAATCCATTCACTGCTTTCAGGGAAGAGCAGGAGAAAACACAGAAATGGGAAAAATCTGTTCTTTTAAAATAAGAAAATATGAATGTAAAGCCATACAAACTTAGTGTAAGTATTAATGGAATATGCATCTGAAGTGGCTTATTGGCAAAGGAATTGGATTTTAGATGTGCTAATATATATGTTAAATCATTCTCTTCAGCTTGCAAAGTCACCAAGGAGGATTAACAGCAAATGACAGAAGCTACTACTGAGAGGGAATAAAGTCTTCCTTAAGCAGACTGTCTCATCGGCTCAGTTTTAGGATGGCCATAAAAAGAGGATAACCTTAATTATGGAAATTGCTACCAGAGCCTCTTACAGTATTTGAATAGGATAACAGTTTCTCTTACAAACTTAATTTCTGTGATACGTAACTGACTTAAGAACTGGTTCTCTAGTCCCAGTTTTCTGCCCAGAAATATGACTTGAGGAGAAAAGTAAAATTTTTTCAGGTATACTGGTAGGTAGGAATACGTCAGTTTTTGTAGTTCCTGAATCTCTGTCATAAAGCACTTCATCTGTTCTTCAAATGTAGAGACAGCATGAAAGCAGCATGATCTGAGGAGACTTTGGGCATTGTACTCAGGAGAAATGAGGTCCAAGTCCCTAATGCTGCTGATGAAAAGTCTTGAACGATTGTATGTTAGATTACAGAAAATACACTAGTGATGGTTACAGAGACTAAGAAATAACTTTTCTTTTTGTTGTCAAAATAGATTAAATGTTTTTAAACACCACTTATTTTAATGGAAACATTTATTCATTATTTATGGGTGAATACTTGTTGCATGGTCATGGGCCACTGTCAGAGCAATTCAGTTGATTTGCAATTCTATTTAAAATACAGATCCTTTTTAGATTGCTAGTCCTTCCTGTAGGACACCAAAGTCCTGGTAAGAATATTGCAGACGTGGAAGTCAAGCTTTATTCAAGATACATCACTTATTTAGTAAGACTCTACACAGGAGTTTTAGACCTTCTGTGTCTCAGGTTATTATGACTATAAAACCTTCAAATGCAACACAATCTTATAGTAAAGCTCCAAGTTCAAGCTCCAAGCACATGCAATTTCTGAGGAAAAGTACCTGAAAGTAATGCAGAACTCAAAACAACAGCTTTAAAGATAAATATTGTACTTTTTTTTTTTGTTGGTGGTGTTTTTTCCCCTCTTTGAATAAGGTAGTGATTCATGGAAGAACTCTGTAGCTCAAAGCAAATAAGTTATAAAGTAGGTATGTGGTTTATTTTGGCGCCGGGCACATGCGGGATAGCTCCCAAAGGCATGCGCACCTTAACACAGCAACTTGCTTTGGTTATATGCAGTAAAAAGTTACATATTCATGAAGTTTCCCAATACGCCTATACATATTAATAACCTATCCCCGCTTTTTATTAAAATTAGCTCCAAGAAGTCATTTCCATAAACTCCTCCCATCTGTGCCTATGCAGTGCCTTCTGGTGGTGGTCATCGGGGGGTCGTGGGGATGAAGTCCGATAACTCCTCTTCATCACCACTGGTTGACCCCCTGCTTTTGTACAGACTCAGCTGCTCCTTGGCTCTTGTCCAAACCACAAGGTCAGTCTCAGCTGGTTTTTGAGACAGGTTCCCCATTTTTGTCAGGAAATATCTTCTGTGAGGGGCCCCGAGACTCCTTGTTTCGGTTAATTTGCACAGTAGTAAGCAAAGACACTCAGCAATATCTATTTTAAAGAGATTAAGCAAGCCTCCATTCTTTCATTCCTGGCTTTAATAATTACAATTGTTTTATTTAGAAATCATTAATATGATTAAGCAAACCCCCATTCTTCTATCCCTGGCTTCAGTAGTGTTCAGCTTTTGTTGTTGCTTTTTGTTCCATTACCTCTCTTTCTGTGATGGGTATTTATTTACATGTGTATTGCCTATTTTCAAATTCTCCTGTCAAAATGCCTTGTTTAAGAAAAGTTTTTATTGATCTTGGAAGAATCATTGACATATTCCAAGTATTAAACTTTTACCCATTAATTTATAGTTAGCAGTGTAAGTTAGGTTTGCTCCTAGTTTAAGAGAGATTCTGTACTGGAATTAAAGTGTTAATTAAGATTTTAGTTTCAGCTGAAGATCCTATGCTAATTTTCAAGTATACATTTTGAAAAATATATGATGAGAACTGGAGAACATGATTAGATTAGTATTTTTTTTCCTCCGTAGAGGTTGACATATGGTTTGCATTATAAATGATGAAAAACAATATTATTTAAGTAATTAAACCAAGCTGTTCTTAGACATTGAAAGAGAAATCTATGCATTTTTTTTTCTTTTTCTTTTTCTTGACAGTGTAGAAGTAAAATCTTTATATATTTACCTCTTGAAGTGCAAATGGTAAAGTAAGCAAGTAGGTTACTTCTGAGTTGGTGATGTCAGAAGTGTTTTTCAAAATAATGTTTATCTTTCAGTATATGGTCACTAAACTATTTAATTCCAAACTTACCTGTACTTACCAAGACTTTTGAGTTGGTGGAGCATTTCTGATGCCTTGTTAGATGAAAAAACATGTCAGCGGTGTGACTTTCTAGTATTATGATGTCTTCCATTCACTGCTGGAATCATTTGAATCGGTCAGGCTCAGAGCCATTTATTCAACTTATACTGTTAACGAACTTCAATTGGGCATCAAATGGTTTGAGAAAAACACCAGTTTATAATAATTATTCATTAAGTATTAAAATATTCTCTGATTTTGCTTATATTTAAAGTTGCTGATACAGCCAAAAAAGAAAAAAAAGTTCATAGGAGGTAATGCAATGCACAGTATTACTGATAACTATTGTCTGTTTGTAAAAGAAGAAATTTTTAATGGCTTTTTTTTTTTTTTAAGTGGGGGGAAGAGGGAAGTAGGTAACACAAATTCACTGGAACAAAATAGTGCTTTGATTTGTGTTGTGTATTTTTTTTTTTGTTTAAGAGAATGAGTCTGGTATTCACGAGCAGAATTTAACTGCTAAAATAAGAGCCAAAAAATAATGCTGTTAATACACTTCAGTTGAAAATGACATCTGAGATCACTTTTGACTTAATGACCCTCAACTATGGTATTGATTCCTGGTCAAAGTGCTGAGAATAAAAGAGTTGCAACTTTAGAGTTCCTTATGGTAGGTTCATGCTACTCCTTTCATCAAAGGGAATGCCATCATATGTAACAAACTATGTGTTTTGTTATTTTCAGTTATAAAGTATTATTCTTCTAAAGTGAAGAATTAAATGGAATCTCTTTATGTGCCACGGATATGGATTTTTTGTAGAGCATTTTTGGATTTATTTTACGCATTTATTCATGTGTATGTAGAAATTTAGAAAAAAAAATCAAGAATGTGTTTGCTAGCAGAAGAGAAATTGTTAAACTAAGTTAAAAAGAATAAGCAGGGAAAAAAAAAGGCACATATAAAAAAAAAAAAATCAAAAGAATGAGATCTACCAAAAAGAAGTGAATCCTGAAGTTGTATGTGTGCACCTGTATATATGGGAGAGCAGTTAACACACATGCAAACAGGCAACTACCACTGCCTTCAGCTGCATATAGTGACAAACCCCTTCAAGTATGTAATTAGTTCAGGTTCTTGATGTTGGCTTACAAAGAAAACCAGTGAAATATATTTTTATGATGTAAAAAGTACATTTTATTATGTAAATATTTTCTCATCTATATTTCTAGCTCCATGTTTTTTTCCTGGTACAGAAGAATTGAGGTCCTTAGGAACAGCTAAAGGATTCTGTAATTTGTACGATAATATAATTTGGCAACTCTTTATGAGTACTGGAACAGAAGATCAAAGTTTTAAAAACACTATATGTAAGGTATATATGAAACCTCTTGTTGCCTGTAACTTCTGTTGCTTGAATACTATTACTTTATATCCCAAAATAGAGATTTCCAAAAAAAAGTAAACAGGCTATGCAAACTGGTTAAACAAGGTATGAGTGATTTGGTAAGCAAACCCGTATGTGCCTGAGGTGGAGCCCAATGCCCTAAATTCTGGAGGTTTGTAAGAGGCAATGTGGTAACATGAAGATACATGTAAAGATGTACCTCTAACTGGCTTCAGTTTTTATCTGTTCCTCCTGACATGGAAAAGAACATACTCAGAGTGAAGCAAGAGGTCGTCAAATCTTCATATAAACTTAATTATTGAGTAAGAAAGGTAGCAAGCAAAAGGCCACTCCATGCTTGTGTTGGCCAGTGAAGAAGAAGAAACTGCCCAGGAGTTTTTGTTTATAGGTTAATAACCTTTATAGGTTATACTTTTTATATATTTATATAAATTTGTATATATGTTTTTAACCTTTATAGGTTATACTCTTCATTTAAATTGAATAATTTGCTCTTATTCATAGTAGGTTTTTTTGTTTGTTTTTTTCCACCTTATTAAAAATGTTTCTTAAGTTAAGCTGTTAAATTTGGTGTGCTAGATCGTGTTCTTATTCTTACACAAATATATAAGGATTTTCATTTGTTTGATTTTATAGCTGAGTGCTTGGAATAAATACGAAATTATTTTTCATATTTATTCCAAACTCTCACCTATAAAATCAGACTAATTTTAATTACATTTTCTGGAATGATTGTGAGAATTTTTTATTTTATTTTTTTACTTTTGTGATGAAAAGTTCATACAATATTCAAAGAAGAGCATAACAGATGAATTTGCAACACGACTCATCTGTAGCCTGGAATTCTGAGGTTTTTTAAATTGTTTTTTGATCTGGCTCTGACATATTTAATATCAGATATTCAGCATCTCCCTCCCTTCTTCTCTCCCTCCCTCTCTCCCTCCCTCCTTTCTTTCTTGTTACCTTGCTTATTTTGTTACAAATCTGTTCATAAAATGATCATGTTTATTATTTTTATTTTCAGCTTTTATTGCTTGACATTAGTTAGCATTAAAAGTCAGTCTCTACTTGTCAACCTAGATACAGAGAAAATCATAATTCATTTAAACTTGACTTATTACTTGCTAAGTATGCAGTTGTCCCTGAATTTTATATTACCAAATACATATATATATATATCAATCTAGATTTTTTATATAAATAATAATAATAATAAAAACAGTGGAATACAGATGACCCTAGTAAAACCCCATTAGATATTTCTGTTTTCAGCATTTTCAGGTGTGATTACAGCAATTTTATACTGTCTTAAACATTTTAAAGCACTTAAAGAAATAGGACTACACTTCTGTGTATGAATATAGCAGAATTCTAATTCTGATTTTTCAATGATAGACACATCCAATACAATCAGCTTTTGTTGTAAGACCCTAATTTTATCGTCTCTGAAATTAGTTAATTAAAGGTGTATTTTAAAAATTATTTTATTGAATTAGAATTTAAGGTCACTTTGCATAGATACAATCACCTTTAAATTTTTCTTTTTTTTTTTTTAATCCTCCATATGCTGTAGCTGTCAGATGGCTTTTTCAGAGGATAGACTGAATGTACACATCCCTTTGTGTACATATCTTTATTAGCTGCTTTGCAATTCTTCTATAGTGCAGTATACTTTAACACAAATATTTATATAGTATTAGTATTATTAATACTTATAATACTATTAATACTTATAATACATAAATAATAGTACTTTGATAACTAATATTGTTTGTCCAGTATGCCCATTGTATGCCCATAATAGTTGCTATTACTACTATGTAATAGTGATATGTATCTCTCCATGTCCTGAGCTATAAATTAGACTAGGCTTATCTGACCATTTGAAATTCTATAGCATCAAATTAGATATTTACAAGATAAACATTCTGTGTTCTTCAAACTATAATTTTCTCACGTGCAACAGAACATTTTGTAAAAACTAATTACATGATGTGATCTTAACCCAAATTCTGTTTATACTTATTAGTATGTTTTGCTGTATAAGGCAGATTCATGTTGTACGTTTTGCTCTGTAGCATTTGTCCTTATAGGCACGTAAAAATAACCTCTCAATAAATGTATTCTTTACTTCTGTATTTTAATTCAGTTCTGTGGCAGCTAATTTTTTTGTTTGTGTATTTTTTTTTCTTTTCTGTTTTGCTTTTTTCCCCCAACTTCTCAGTTTGAAAAGAAATGTATGTCACCACCTTGTGCATCCCAGAAACATGCATTTACTAGTGCAGTTTCTTGATCAGACTGTATCATGCCTGCCCTTAACTGTGCTATGTGCACAGAATGAGGTTGATATCTCTTCTGAAGTTTAAGGATTGTAACCTGCCATGTGATCTCTACTGAGATGAATGTGTTTAAACAATTTCAAATCTCAAACTTGTTTCTCATTGCCAGCATTATGACAAAACTGAGAGACCCCAGACTGATTATTTATATTGTTACCCCAGACTATCTATTTTTATTTATTTATTTACATTGGTATTGACAGGTTTCAGAAGAATGGAAAATACTGAATATTAAAGGGTCTGACTGACGACCTCAGTCTGGCCTTTGGTTACAGAGAGTATGGATGTTCTGAGATAATCTCTCATTTGAGAAGAACTAACTTCCTGGATACTGATGGGAGAATTGAGGAAGCAAGAGTGTTGCTCTGTAACTGCTTTGTTTTAGTGTTACTGCTAGTAGTGTGACTGTGTTGACAGGTATTCTTCCCTTGTGTTAGGCGTTAATGCTCTGATTTGCTTAAGTTTTACAAGCCAGATTCAGGAGGAGGGGAGAAGATTGACATTCCCTACTATCTCAGGATGCCTGTTATTAGCATAAAGTCCGTTCTGCATCTAAATCTCATCAGGGGAAGAAATATAAAAAAATGATTTCAGCTGAATTTAAAGTGCTGTTTTGTAGATATAGGGTTGATTTGTACACTTAAAAAGGTACCGACTAGCAAAGGTTGATTCCACACCCCACTCCACCCCCACTCCCAACCATGTAGTGGGTTGCCCACTATTTAGAAAGAGACTAACAGTCCAGCAGCTTTAGAAATAAAGAGTCTGGAATGTCAGCATCAGCTTCTCTGGTAGAGTAGGCCTATTGATGTACAGTTCTATCTTGCAGGAGAGAAAATGCTGGCTAAAAAAAAGAATCCACAGATCATGAAAGCATGCAAAATCCGTCTTCTAAATTATTGTACCAGACATATTTCCATAGTATTTGAACCATAAAGAACCTAATCTTGATGAATATTTTCTATAATAAAGTCATACTCATATCTAGCTCTCTTTTACAAATAAAACTTGTCAGTCCCATGAAGTATAAAGAAATTGTGTTATGCCCATTCTTAACATAGGATAGTGAACATATTTGGTCTAATTATGATATCACATTTACTGTAACTGTATGATAACTGCTTGTGTTTAAAATCATAGTCACAACGTACAGAATTTAAAATGCTACATGAAACTCCTTTTTTTTTTTTTTTTTTGGTATTTAGGTTCATTTATTTTTATGACAGGTAAATGTGGGTAGTGCCAACAAGTGCAGAAGTTCAGTTAAGATTCAGTTTTAAAAAGTGTTTTAGCACACTTGACGGAATTTTTATTCCAGACGCAACATATTTCAGGCATTGGAACGGGCTGCTAAGGGTAGTGGTGGAGCCCTTATTCCTGGAAGTATTTAAGAGATGTGTGGAGATGGCACCAATGGCCGTGGTCTAGTGAAAGGACTCAGGAGGTCAGGTTGATGTTTGGACTTGAAGATCTTAAAGGTCTTTTTCAACCTAGATGAACTGATGATTTATCAATATAATCAATTGAAGATTGTATATAATTGACGTTGGTCAATTTATTTATTTATATTTAATTTATATTTATAATATTTATATTTATTTATATTTAAAATATATTTATTTTATTTATATTTATTTAATCAATTTATGATGAAAATTGTGTACTCTTAGAAAAGCATGTTAACATTATGAAAAAAAATCTGCTTTTTTTTTATATGAAAATGATTTAGAAAAAACTTTTCAAGGGGAAAAAAAATAAAACCAGTAACAGACTGAGTTTGTAAAGTTGCTTAGGTACTTTGAGGGAATTGTAGTGGGTACCTATTTTTCTGTAATGTCTATGTTCTTGAGCTTAGTTTATTTTCCAGGATTCAGAAAAAGTCAGATGTGCCTCTCTAGAACCCAGATGAGATGACTGGATGTGAGATCTGCCTGCTTCTCCAGCCTACTATGAGTTTGTAGAAAAGCTGGAGGAAGATACTGATCAAACTACTATTTGCTAAGAAAAACAGACATTAGTTTTTAAAATTTGTTTAACCTAATAATGTAATGTAAATTGGTACTTTTTTTTTTTCAAATTGGAACTCTTTTTTTTTTCCTCTATCTGTATGTTTAACTATCTATTTAATCCTTGACAAAGTGAAATAGGTAAGTTAACTTCTTGTAGCCATGGATGACAGGGACTCTTTCAAAACCTCTGCTGTACTTGCTCCAGCACTGCCTTTATGTTGCCTAGTCTACCATACTATGAATTTTCAGACATGATTTCTATAGCTTTGGTGATGATACAGTTGTTTTGAAAGAGTCAACCTGCAAATTTTCCTTTCCCAGGGAACGTGTCATATTCTTTTGATGTATTCTTTGTCCAAAATAGGGCAAAAACATGACAAACTTGAAGTATTTGGGGTAATGAGGATAAGATGTCAGCCTTCAGTGAATGTAGTGTAGCCTGTAAGACAGAAACTGTTATGCCTTTTTTTTTTCTTCAGTTACATTGTTTTCATGTGGTCCATTAATTTTTAAGCACGATATTCATCTCCAAATTTAGAAAGCATATTTTGATTTTTAGAAATTAACAGTAGGGAAGAGCTTTGGAGAAAACTGGATCATGTATTACCATTAAGAAACTGACTACAGAAACTGTCTTCAGGCCATCAGATGGCTGGTAATATGACATAGATTTTTTCAACAACTGTCCATCAAAAAGACAGATGGAAGATTCTTAAAAAATAAGAATAAATCCTCTAGCACTTGGAGTTACTATTGCTAAATCATTCACATCCCTTTTTCTCGACAATAAAAATTCTTATGAGATATCATTAGACTGTTACAACTTATAACGGAAAAATCAATGCAGTAAGAAAATTAAATTTTACTGAGAGCCTTTGGGCAAAATGCAATGTGAAAATGCATTTTAGCTTCCCTTGTGGTTCAGAGGAAAAGGGAGAAATGGAATCTAGGTTAGCTGTCAGTGCACTACAGTTTTTAGAAGCGAGCAAAATAGCCTGTGAACTAAACTCTTTCTTAATGTATTTTTTTCCCTGATTACTTAATAACGTGCAAATAACCACCTTAATCTGATCATTTGAAAGGTCAGAAGTCTGTTCTACCCATTTTAAAAAAGTCTTTGGTCAAAATCGATGAGTAGATTCATCTTCCCAGGAAGAGGATTTAACAGAAGGAAAACTGATTCATCTGCTAAGGTATACAGCAATGACATCTGAACCCCTGGAGAGACAGAGAGAGTGAGAGTAGCTAAAGTGGAATGAGGTGATTGTGGTGTAATCAAAAAGAAGTCGATCAAAGCTGCCAACAAACTCTTGTGGAGAAGTGACATATATACTACATTTGTAATCACTGTAAGTGGTCACTGTCTCTTGCTGGCAGACAGATATGGCAAGCACAAACTGACACATGAGGCAATTACTGATTTAAAGATTAATAAAAAAAATCCTCAAAGTTGGTACTTTGAGTTCATTTTTTTTAAGTAAGAGAAACATTCTAATTATTTTCTGTTTCATGAAATAAGTGGTTAATACAGAATTCATAGGTGAAAAAATCTGTAGCAATCAGAATCAGAATTATTTGTATATGAACTAAATGTCTGCATGTATTTATATAACGTGAGCACATGTATTTGTAAAATATGTATCTTACATATGCACACAAATCATAAACGGCTTTTCTCTCCTTTACATTGATTTCTGATGGTTAAATTGAAACGAGTTGTTTTACTTTGGCAAAGCCTAATATAATCTTGCGTAAGTTTCTTTTTAAACAGATATATGACAAATTTGGAAAGGAAAAAAAAAGGAAATTATTACTTGTAGCTTAAAACAATGCATCTCTTTGAAAGACAAAAATTAGGATGCTCATGATTGCATTTTTATCGGCTTAAAAGAATTCTTGTTAATTCTGATAGCTGATAGGATCTCTTTTTTTTTTTTTTTTGAACTTTTAAGGAGTCATTTTGTTGACTTTCTACTTCAAATTTAATATTTGGAGCTGTTACTTTTCAGTCTGGAAGTAGAGATCCAAATGTGTTTTTCTGTGTGTGTGATAGTTAACATCTTCCAGACAATTTGTCATTTTCAGGCTGTACTGGGGTAGTCTCCCTAATTCATTTCATGTAGTTCATCAAAGAAAACCAATAGTTAGCAATGTCTAAAGTGTAGCTGTCGTCTTTTATGCTGCATATTAAAATTCAAATCTGCCTAAAAAAATCAAGGCGCCAAGGAAGAGACCTATTTAGAAAGCAATACCCCATCTACACAGATATCTCAATTCTTTATAAGGGGAATATTTTGCGTTGGTGGTCCACAGAATCAGTGCAAGCCCAGGTATGACAGGAAAACTGGGCAGATAACCTCATCAGAAAGAGGAAATTGTGTAATGGAAATAAAAGGGAATGGTACTGAATGGTCATTTTTGACAGATGTAATGGAAGTCTATTTGTGTTTGTTATGTATTCAATGCATGCAGAATAGAAATATATATATATATATTTTTAACAGGCAGAGGTATTACATTTATTATCAAGAAGAAATAATCTATATAAATCACCTTCCTTCACGAGGAGAAATACGCATTTGAGAAACTTTCTGTGTAGATTTCTGCTTTCACATAGATAGATGGAAAATTTTATTCCAAATATTAATTTTGTGTCCCACTCCAGTTATCTTCTCATGGTGAATCTTGTGACACATGTGTTGATAAAGGAGACAAATAGTTAAGGTAGGAGATGAGGGAAATGTATGCCAACCTTCATCTACTGCACAGATTTTATCTGGCTAACATATGTCTGTGTTTTATTAAAAAGAAAACCAAAACCTCTTTGTAGACAATACTCTTTTTGTTGTTGTTGTTGTTATTTTATTTTATTTTTTTACCTCATAAACAATATGATGGAGATGTCTATTCATAAACATATTCCACACATTTATAATTTTCTATATCTTCTCAGTTAAGCGAAGGTGAGAAAGGGTATGCAGCTGAAGGTCTAGCACCGTGGAGTGGCTGGTTCTGCACTCCCACAGAAGCTGATGTGCTCTTGAGCTGTGGCAGATTTGTGAGGAGCAAAGGCAAAGTGGTCCATTATGGATTTCTTGTATTTGCTACTCAGACTAATTTACTAAGTCAGTGACCTCATCTTTGCATGGATGGCAATAGCTTCGAACCTGAACTTATTATTGTAATGCTAATCACTATTAATAATTGTGATAGCTATACAAATAGACAAAGCTGAACTTCAGACAATGATAGTTACCTGCTATTCCCGCCCCAGTCATCTATCAGTTCATGTACTTAGAATGTTCTTATAGTGCATAATTTAGATGTTGTTATTATATATATGACAATACCAGTGGAAATCTTATTAGGCAAGAACTGAGTACTTTGCTTGAGAATGTGAAGTTCTTTGACTTCAGTGTGAGTTGAGTATGCTTTAGATCAATGTATATTTGAGAGTTTGTTTGGGATGATTGAATGTCGCTACAGAACTACAATTTACATGGGAAAAAAAAAAAGACACTAATTCAAGCATTCAGCTGTTGATGTGATATCAGACATTTGGATATACTAATTTCAGTAAGGACCCTCATAGATGCAACATCAAGATAGCAGTCAAAGAGATGTCGGTTCAGGACCACGCTCTTGAGACGAAGCACCTGAATTCTATATGCAAGCCAAGGGGTCAGCCGGAGGTTACCTAAAAACCTATTTGAATTTGTTGATCTTTGTGCTGCTGTTTTCTATAGCTGAGTCATTATTTTTAAATGGCATAAGTTTTAATGCATGTACAGTGCCTAACTTTCTGATAGAGTGAATAAAAGAGCAGTTTAGTAGCAGCATTCCTGATAAGAGCATCGTGTTTGAATGTAAATACCTAAAAAATGTTAAGAAGAGTATCTGTTGAGCTCTTGCTAGTAAACAGCAAACAAATAATTACTGTAAAAAGTAACTATGCTGGGACAGATTAGTTAACCACAGGTAATTAGTATTTACTTTTGAAGGTTCTACACTGGTGAATCCAGATTTTTATACTGATGTCATGCTGCATCTCAGATATATAACAGTAGCCGAAATGTCTAGTGAGACAGTGAAATATCAGTGAAAAAATCAGTACACAACACATAGTTAATGTGTGATATATATTTATGGTAGGTCTTCAGATTTGTACTGTGTTGTACTTTCATTTTACTAGATTATTGCTTTGGGGGTTTGAGTGTATTTGCAGCAAAACAGTGAGATGCATTTTAGTGCCTGCATTTAGCATTTCAGAACAGCGGTCATCGGCATACATCAATTATGTTCACAATACATGCCCTGAGTCTTTTTACTTCTGTGCCACACTTCAGCATTAATTTGACAATAAGCATAGCAAAGCTGTTGGGATATAATGGCAAAATTCCATACCTGAAACTTTTACATTGATGAGACAAAAATCAAGCCCTTATTTGTCTTGTACTTTATCTCTTGTCAATAAAATGACAATTGACCTAATAAACACCGTGGACTAAATCTTTTAAAATCGTAAAGAAATTTACATTATTTCCATTGACAAAATTATTAGGTCTTGGATCATTAGTGGAAATTGCTATGTACAACAGAAGAGTATTAGCACAAATAAAAATGTTTTACTTTAAAATGTGAAAAAGCATGGTGTAGGTAATGCAACTGAAATAGTTCAATAACATGCATGAACTAGTTACTTCTTTCTGAAAATATGCTTTAATTTGTGGGTAATAAGACTTTTTGTGTATGTAATATTGCAGTATTTTTCTTGATATTTAGTTTTTCTTCCTTGCGTGCACACAACAGAAGTTATAACTGCTATTAAGACCTAAGTGCATTTATTTCCATCAAAGATTAACTGTCTTAGGTGTATATCTAGTGTGTTATCATTTTTAATTTTCATTTAATTCATATTTATAAAGTATGTGCTAAAAAATAACTCATATAGTTGTGCTTCAAAATGAAATACAAGCAACAAAGATTTTTTGATCTTGAAACATCAATTCATGTCACTTTTCTGTCAATTTATTGCTATTGTTTAGATATATAAAAATATTATATGTATTTTGGTAAATTATTTCTTAATTGCTTCAGTAATGCATTAAAACATTGCTTCTGTGTAAATGTAAGCAACAAAGCACTGGTACTCTTTCTTTCTTCCTAGAATACGTACTTGGAAGTAGAGGAGTTTAAGAAGAAATTAGATGGCAATCATGAAGCCCAAGCTTTACCTACTGAAAAGCCGTTCATAGGAGATAACTTTATAAATACAATCTGATTGTATGGATTTTGATGGAATTCTCAGTCTGTTGTCCCTGGATTTGTGCACTTCACAGGCACAATGTATGTAGAAATACATGTCAGAATGTAAACCTAGTTTTTGAAAACAAATAAAAATATTCTAAATTGTGACCAGAATGCAGACAGCATAACAGGATCTCAGTGCATGCTGTGCATTAGGTATAATAACCTATCATGTCTATCCCATGTGTCAAAATGGTTGATGTGACTTTAGGGAATCTAGGACAATAGGAAACGGCCTCAAGTTGTGCCAGGAGGGGTTTAAGTTGGATATTAGGAGAAATTTCTTCACTGAAAGGGTTGTGAGGCATAGGAACAGGCTGCTCAGGGAAGCAGTCAAATCACCATCCCCAGAGGTGTTCAAAAGACATGTACATGTGGTGCTTAGGGACTTGGTAGTGCTCGGTTAGTGGTTGGACTTGATGATCTTAGTGGTCTTTTCCAGCCTAAACATTCCTATGATTCTATGAATCCAACATCTGTTGTAAGTGAATATTGAGATGTAGATTTTGAATGCCTGCTGGTATCATGAAATACTGGCTTGTCCTATAGTAACCTTAAATACCTAATTTATTATTATTTATTATTTTTTTCTTTGATCCACAGATCTGACTAGGAAAAATCAGGTGTCCTGACCTATCTACTAAATTCTCGTGATACCACCCCTCTGATTCTTACCCACCCCCTCAAAAAAAAAAAACAAAAAACAAAACAAAACAAAAAAAACACACAGGTTGAACAATTTTCAAACTTTTTATGGTATAAATAGTGCTGTTCCATAACAGCACATAAGATAAAAACAAAGATAGCTGAAAGTTATGTCACCAGTTTTCAGTTATGAGTTTTCAGGTTGTCTTTAGACATAGGGGGGAAAAAAGAAGGGGGGGTGGTGGTGGGGGAATATGCAAGCTTAAATTTTGAGAGGAAAGTGGAAGCTTAGAAAGTTTTAATTCAGTGACTTGTCATGAGAACAGACTATTTCACTATCACTATTGGTGGTAATGTCCAAAAGTTTTCAGTAAAGTGGCAGCTTCTACAGCATAGGTCAAAAACAAAGATACTGTGATGGTGTAGTGATATTTCTTCAAATATTTCCTTAGATTTATAATGTAGTTTTCTATTTCTTAATGTAAAACAAACAAAATCTTCTCCACTTGTCATACCATTTTTTTTCCTCCTTAAAACTCCTAAAAATCTGGGCTTTTTGAGCAGCTATCAAATATAAACACAAAAGATTCATTATCAAACAGATGAGAAGGATGATATATCCATGAAACAACAGGGGTTTCATACATCAGTCAATTCTCTAGGACATAAAAATATCTGGGTAGAATATCAGCGATTCTGTGAAAGAGCCAGGAGGAGAAATTGGGCTCTTTTCTGCCTTTCCTTCCCCAGATCCACAAAATAACTGTATTACATGCGAAAATAAGAACCACTAGCACGACGAAGCAATGTAAAGTTATATGAAAGACAGATTTTGAGAGAACAGAGTGTGTAGGAATTTAGCAGGCAGGAGTGTTACTGCAGAAGATTTTGGAAATTTTGCTAAGCTCTTGGAGAAGGTTGGTCTCAGGAGATGTATTTGTTTTTATTTTAATTTTAATTTTTATTTTTACATTTGGAACTAGTTAGCTTTGAAGATCATGGAATCATAGAATATCTTGTGCTGGAGGGGATCTTAAAGATCATCTAATTCTGCTCCCCTCTCCCCCCTTCCCCTCCCCCCCATCCCATGGGCAGGGACACCTTTCATGGGATCAGGTTGCTCAAAGCCCCATCAATCCAACCTGGCCTTGAACACTTCCAGGAATGATGCATCCACAACTTCTCTGGGCAATCTGTTCCAGTGCTTCCCAACCCTCTGAGTGAAGAATTTTTGTGGCCCTTCTCTGGACTCATTCTAATACATCTGTGTCCTTGTGCTGGGGGCCCCAGAGCTGAACACCGTATTCCAGGTGGGGTCTCAGGAGAGCAGAATAGAGACAGAGAATCACCTCCCTTGAGCTGCTGGCCATGCTTCTTTTTCTGCAGCCGGCATACAGTTGGCTTTCTGGGCTGCAAGTATACATTGCCAGCTTATGTTGGGCTTCTTGCCAACCAACACCACCTGGTTCTTTTTATCAGGGCTGCTTTCAATCCATTCTCTGCCCAGCCTGTTTTTGTGCTTGGGATTGCCCCAGCCCAGATGCGTGAGCTTTCACTTGGCCTTGTTGAACTTCTTGAGGTTTGTACAGTCCTTCCTCTGAAGCCTGTCAAAGTCCATCTGAATGTCACCAGGTAAATTCTGCCTCAAAGAGTTTTGAAATCAGTACCATTACAATCCTTAAAATGAAAGGAAATTAAAGCAACTTTTATAATAGTTATTTTATATGATTTAAGCTTCTTTTTCCCCTAATCTAACTTCAATCTGTTTTCTTCTCTTCAAAAAAATCTCCCTATTAACACATTCAAAAAAAAAAAAAAAAAAGGCAACCTCAGGCACAGAAAATTGATTTTAAGTCTCTTGTTATTTGTATTTCAAATAAGGGAATCTCTCTGCTGTGTAGACATAGAAAAACTGATGATTTTAAGAGCATCTTTTATTTGTGCATTTAATTAATTGTGAGACTCAGTAAAATTAAGTCTCTTAGTTATACAGATCTTACAAATGTTTTTAATGTCATTACTCTCCACTTGTAATTGGTGGACATTTTATATTCAAAAAAAAAGAAAAAAGAATCAAGATTACGTGTTTCTGACAAGCACAAACTTTAATTAATATTGTTGATAAAGTGCTATTAAAGTCGTAGTTCTCAAATTCAAGCACATTGTTAAGATCATTAGAATACATAATTTTCCATAGCTGGATGATCCTACAATGCAATACAACAGTCTTTGATGGTTTTTGATGAAGTAGTTTACAAATTATTACTTTTTTTTCCACCCAGTAATAAAAATACAACTGCGCTTTGTGTACTTTGTTGAGCTCAGTTGCTTTGTTTTGTTGTTCTGTTTTGTTTTGTGTGTGTGTGTTTCTCACTGTGAAGTGAACATCTGCCAAGATCTTCTATTTGAATATTAAGTTGAAAGTGAAATTGAAAGGCTTGTGAGCTTATTGCAAAAATTTCTATACTCAGATTTTCAGTCACTTTAAAATTTTATAGAATAAAAATCAGCAGTGTGTATAGCTTGTTTGGATTTCTCTTATAAAGGGTAAGTGCATGTATGAGCTAATTTATATTTTTTAAGACAATTAGAATTTTATAGTGATCAAACTGACATCAGAATGAGGGTTTAGTAAATAAATTAATATCTTAAAGTTATCAACCTACCAAATTAATAGACAAAATAATCTAATGAAGCTATGAGGTTAATTCTAAAACAGATTATTTCTTGTTAGTCTTGTCTTCAATAAAGGTAGAAAGTTGACTCCCTTTAGAGCTAAATCTGTAGCTTATGCTGTAAAGCAAATAACTTAGTAAAGAACAAATTACCAAAGCCTCCATTGGATGCGACAGATTACTAAATTGCTGCCTTTAGTATACACTCTTTATTTTGGAGAGAAGTACCATCTTCTAGATAATGATTTGTATCTGATTCATCTGCAGAAATTTCTGAAACTGGTCAGGTAAATTACACTTTTGAAGTGCATATGTGTTTCCAACTAAAAGAAGGCTACATAGACTTGTTATAGTCCTATAAACTATAGTTAGATGATATGAATCCTATTCTCAGTGTGAATTTTGATCTTAAATCTTTTACCAAGGTAATTTTTTTCAATTTTTAACATGAAGGGATTAACTGAAGATGATGCTGTAAGAGAACAAAGAGGAAGTGAAACTGTGGAAAGATGAGACAGCTGGGACAATAAATTATAGAATCATAGAATCATTAAGGTTGGAAAAGACCTCCAAGATCATCTGGTCCAACCATCACCCTACTACTATTGTCACCCACTAAACCATGTCCCTAAGCACCAGGTCCAACCTTTCCTTGGAATCCCCCAGGGATGGTGATGTCACCACTTCCCTGGGCAACCAGTTTCAATGTCTGACTACTGTTTCTGAGAAGAAATGTCCCCTAATTTCCAACCTAAACCTCCTCTGGTGCAACTTGAGGCCATTCCCTTTAGTCCTATCATTACTTACCTGTGAGAAGAGGCCAACTCCCAGCTCCCCATACCTTCCTCTTAGGTAGTTGTAGAGAGCAATAAGGTCTCCCCTGAGCCTGCTCCTCTCTAGACTAAACAACCCCAGTTCCCTCAGCCACTCCTCATAGGACTTGTGTTCCAGGCCCTTAACAAGCTTTTTAGCCCTTCTCTGGACATGTTCCAGGGCTTCGATGTCCTTTTTGTAATGAGCTGCCCAAAACTGACCACAGTACTGAAAGCGTGGCCTCACCAGAGCAGTGTACAGAGGAACAATCACTTCCCTGGTCCTGCTTGCTGCACTATTCCTGATACAAGCTAGCATGCTGTTGACCTTTTTGGCAACCTTTGGGCATACTGCCAGCTCATGTTCAGGTGAGCATCAGTCAGCACCTCCAAATCCTTTTCTTCTGCACAGCTTTCAAGCCGTGTTGCCCCAGGCCTGCAGTGCTGCATGGGCTTGTTGTGGCCAAAGTGCAGGACCGGGCACTTAGCCGTGTTGAACCTCATCCCATTGGCCTCTGCCCATTGACCCATCATGTCCAGATCTCTCTGCCAGGCCTTCCTACCCTCCAGCAGATTGACACTTCCCCCCAACTTTGTGTTGTCTGCAATCTTACTGAGGGTGCGCTCAATTCCCTCATCCAAATCATTGATAAAGACAGTAAAGAGGATGGGCCTTAATACAGACCCCTGAGGAACACCACTGATGATCGTTCGCCAGCTAGATTTCACTTCATTCACCACCACTCTCTGAGCTCAGCTGTCTAGCCAATTTTTAACTCAACAGAGAGTGTACCTGTCCAAGCCATGGGCTGACAGCTTCTCCAGGAGAATACAGTGGGAGACCATGCCAAAAAGCCTTGCTGAAATCTAGGTAGACTATGTCAACAGCCTTTCCCTAATCCGCCACGTGGGTTACCTGGTCGTGGAAGATGAGGTTGGTCAGGCAGGACTTGCCTTTCATGAACCCATGCTGACTGGGCCTGATCCCGTATATGTTGTGTGACTGCATTCAAGATGATCTTTTCCATCACCTCTCCTGACACAGAGGTCAGGCTGACAGATCTGTAGTTCACCAAGTCTTCCTAATGACCCTTTTTATAGAAGGGCGTCTCATTAGCCAGTTGTCTGGGACCTCCCTGGGTAACTGTGGCTGCTGATAGATGATGGAAAGCAGCCCAGCAATCACATCTGCCAGCTCCCTCAACACCCTCAGGTGGATCCCATCTGGCCCCATGGACTTGTGATGGTCCAGGTGGAGCAGCAGGTCTCTGTTTCCACCTGAACTGGGGGGAGTTTCTTCTGCTTCCCATCCCAGACTTCCAGGTCGGGAGGTTGAGTACTCCGAGGATAAGTGGTCCTAGTAAAGACAGATGTAAAGAAGGCATTAAGAACCTCAGCCTTTTCCTTATCCTCTGTAATCGCGAGAAAGTACCTACAGGCTTGCTCTTCCCAAAGTCAGAGACTTGAAATCAAAGAGGATCTTAAAACTTAAAAAAAAAAAAAATGCTTCAAGAGAGTAGGAAAGACTGCTTTGTCATCACACAGACAAGAACTTATAAACTTAATAAGAACCTCTAAAACCAAATGAAAGATTATTCAACATGACATTGTGATTTTTCCAACCAAAGATTATGTTTGCTGGGCTAAGAAACACTCCCATAATTTCTTAATGAAATATTGAGATGCAGGTAAAAAATAACGTGTTGAGAGTTCCCTCTGTTAGCTCCCACTTGGCTATGGCTTCCTTAGGGCACAGGGTGGGATAAGAGGTATTGGTCTACGGTACTTTTATTCACAACATTGTTAAATCTCCTTATGAACACTGCATTTTTTTTTGATGCTTTATGGATCTTGAACACTCTCAAGAAAGATTTCAGAGGCAGGAATGTAGGGCAGTCAAGAATGTTGTGACCTATAGCTGGGAACTTGTAGCTTAGAGACGAAGACTGAGTGAACACTGTAGGGGAGCACGGAACAGAGTCCCATGTCTCGGAGGTGACAGAATTAACTTTGTAGGACAGAAAGTGACTGTGTCTGTGTGCTCCTTAGAAAGGGAAACTTACACGTGGACCTTTCATATCTGTGTTCTCTTAGCCAGTCACTTTAAGATTTTGTTGCTGTTTGTTTTTGTTTTTAATACGTGAATAGTTAAGTATTCTAGTTTACAGTCTAAATAAAATCTATTTTAGTTTAAGTTTCTTTTTATTTCTTGTTTGGCTCATTTTAGAGGAATTGTAAGGATATCTGCTTCAAAATTCTGGCCAGCTTGCAGTCTTGTTACTCATTGGAACGTTGCCATTTCAGAACAGGAGAAAACATAAGAAAAATAAACTTCCATTGGTGTAATGGAATCATGCCCCAAAAGAGCTGTGATTCATATGAAATTAATTTATCTTAGTGAGTTATACAGGACATGTTTGCATTCAGATGCCACACCTAAGCAGGATCACATCTGTTTACAAGCCATCCAAGAGGACAGTGACATTTATTTCAACAAGAGAAAACCAGTATGACCTGGACATGCAGTTGTATTGGGCAACTTGTTACCGAGTGGACTGGGCAAATTTTATACAAGGACATGAAACACAGAAAAAAAGAAAAAATAAAAGCAAACAAACATATTCTCAGTGATGGTATCTTGGAGCAAGTGTCTGCAAAGGCCACAGGAAACAACACAACCTTTAACTTTGACTCAATAATTGTGTGGAATTCAGAATCTCATAATATAAATATTCCTCTAAGTGAAGACAGCAATAGGAAGTTGATGTGTCCAAATAGTAAAGTAAAAGAAATATATTGAAACTAATATTGCAAATATCAGTAAAATAAATTTTGATCAGATTGAATGTGAAATTATGATAATCAGATTAAACAATAAATGTGTCTGAGGAGCTACTAGATAAAAGAATCAAAGCTTGTAGTTCATATTGTAAGACTGTGATTTTAAAGAAGGAGTTAGAAAGAGGAAGAATATTGCAAGGAAAATCATTTTTCATTGTGCTAGTATTCATTGTAAGAGAAATTATGAACACTTCCAGACTGGAATACTTTTACATGGTCTGGAGTGGGAAAATATTCAGTACAGGATTGGTAACAGTGAGGAGGATGTCATGGTACAAACACACCTAACACATACGTTGTGTTATGATAGCAGTGATGATGTTTTAGCATAAATATAGTATAAACATAAGTAGACTACTAGGATAGGATATTATTCACCTAAGAATTCTATCTCAGTGTTGAAACAACTGATTTACTAACAATGGCATGTAAAACATCCCTGGTACTTAAGAACCGTGAGACAGGAAGTGAGTTGACAGTCTTCAGAAAGATGTTCCAGATGTTCCAGACATACGGATCTGTAGGTCTGACATCTCTCGTGGGCAAAGGACTGAAAGTTACTGTGAAAGATCCAATTATTGGACATGGAATAAATGTAATCTGTCTGAAAGGAGACAGTAAGCTTGCTTTAAAGAGAAGTCTCACTTTAAATTCCTTTTGAGTGTTTTGAAGGAGTTGAAGAATATATAAATAAATTGTTGTAGACTACCTGGATTCCCAAAAGGACTTTTTAAGGAATCTCAACATCCATGGAGTAAAAAGAAAGTTCTGGTATGGATAAATAATTGATGGCATAAAAGACAATTTCTTGCAATGTGGGAAGTCACCACAGCAGTTCTGCAGGTATCTGTTCTGGTATCTTTTATCATATTCATTCATGAAGTCTCCGGAAGATTCAGCTAGTGAGGTGAGAAAGTTCACTGACAGTACAAAGCTATTGCATGTAAAAAGATGAGGGGTGACTGAAGAATAATAGAAGAATCTTACAAAACTGAGTGACTGAACAATATTAGGGCAGGTGAAATTGAGTGCCGTCAAATATGTACTGGTGAGTAACACCAATGATAAAATTTCACAAATTAAGTGCTGGGTTCAGTGCCCATCATTATACAGAAAAAGGTCTTGAAGTTGACATAGATATTTCATGGAGAAAACATGACAGCAGTCAAAGAAGAAAGTGACATATTAGAAAGGATTAGAAAAGTAAAAAAGAACACAACAGAAAATATAATTATACTACTGCATAAATCCAAGTTTTATCACAGCTTGAAAATTGTGAGAAGTTCTGGTCGTTTGTACCCACCCCCCCCTCCCAAAAAAAAAAAAAAAAAAGATTCCATTAAAAAAAAGCAACATGAATAATCAAAATGTATGGACTACACCTAGTATTTTAGGTATAGCTGAAGGTACAAAGACTAATTAGCTTAGAAAATACATAACTAAAAGAGATGTAATGAAGTGTGCAGTGTCATGGATTGTTCACTGCTTCTTCAATTACAACAAGTAGGGTTTATCACATGCAAAGTATGTGTAAGATGGTGTAAATGAAAAGGCTGTAATTTTTCATGCAAGGGGTAATAAATTTCTGGAGGTCTGCACATTGTGCAAATCGAATATGCACTTCGATGCTGTGAGTGGCAAATTTTAGATATATTCAAGGGCACACATTGAAGAATTTAGAGGAGAGGTTAAATAGAATTTACTGCATAATTCACATTCCACTCGGGAAATCCCATGAACTAAAAGTATTTGAAAAGTGGAAGAACATTATGAGATACCATCAGAAATATTCTATTGTACTGTGTCTGGCTGGGATGTTAACTTTCCCTGCAACAGCCCATAAAGTGCTGTGCGCTGCACTTGTAGCTAGAACAGCACTGGTATCACACCAGTGTTGTGTTTGTTGCTGAGCAACATTGGCACTGCATCAGGACTCTGTCTAACCCTCCCAGTGCCAGCAGGGGCTGGGGGTGGGCAAAAAGTGGGAAAGGAACATCAACAGGGCAACTGACCTAAACCAACCAAAGGGATATTCCATACCATATGATGTCGCACTCAGCAATAAAAGGTGGAAAAAGGAAGAAGAGGGGAGGGGTGGGCTCTTGTTGTGAAAACGTCTGTCCTCCCAAACACCAGCTACGTGCGTTTAGGCCCTGCTTCAAGGACGTGGTCAAGCATCACTCATTTGTGGGAAGCAGAGAGTAATTTCTTTCCTCTGCACTTCCACACATCCTTTGCTTGTTTTTTTTTTTTGTTTGTTTTTTGTTGTTTTTCCTCCCCCCCCCCTTTTCCCCTTTCCCTTTTTTCCTTTATTTAAATTATTTAATTAATAATTATTTTTCCTTAATAATTATTTTTCCCTTTAATTAAATTATCCTTATATCAACGCATTAGTTGTTGTTTTCTCTACTTCTTCCCCTCCTCTTCTGAGGAGGGGGAGTGAGGGAGAGAGCGGTTGTGGTGGAGTTCAGTTGCCTAGCAAGGTAAAACCACCACACCTATTCTTATTCTTTATGAGGTGGGAGACTTATGTCCATTGCTGGAATATGGGTACTGTGTTAACTTCATGCCTCCACCTCAGTCTGATTGAATATTGCTGTTCTTGCAAACTGAACAAAGATGCTGTATTCTGAAGAAGTTTCTCTTGAATTACTGATCATCCCATTACTGTTTTCAAGATGAAACAACTATGCATTACAAATGTTCGGAACTTTAACTAAAAAAAATGTGGAATTTCAGGCTACAGTCCTAAGATCCTGTCTGAGTGAATGGAGAGCAGAACTCTTCACAGTTTTTCATGCAAAAAAAAAAGCCTTACTAGTTACCTGAAGATTTTACAGAAGCAAAGTTATTTATTATTATTATTATTATTATTATTATTATTATCCTTTACCTGGCACTGTAGTAGAGAAGTTGGCTTTCCTCTACTTTTCTCATAGTTACATCTGCTATCCTGGAGACCAGAGACAGAAGGCACAGGAGAAAATGTGGCTTTATGCCATATTAGGATTCTTGCCACAGAGAGACTAATTGCTTTAGGATTAGCTTTGCGTCTTTCTGACTGTTACATGCCAGAAATAGCTATCTGTCTTTAATCGCTGACATTTGTGATACAATACAGTTGCCAGTTAAGCTGCAGCTTACATACAAAGAAAACAAATAATGTTATGACTGACAGTGATTTTAAGAATTCATACATCATATTCACTCTTTTGCTTCTTCATCTCTGTGAATTATTTTCTAGCTCATATTCTGATGAGATTCTATATAATGGGTTTGTCTTTGAATTTTCCAGAAATATTTCATTAACCATTTAATTGATTTCTTGACCTTCCAATTGACATTCTAATTGATGTTTCCTTTCACTGCACCTGTTCAACAATTCATTTTCATGTGCCAATTATATTGTAACAGGTTGTCTTATCTATGGCTATATATATATTTTATTAGTACATATGGTACTTGGAATTTTAAATCAACCGTGTGTTCATTTCTGAATCACTTATTTTTTCTCCTTATACAGTCTACTATACTGAACTGGAAGGAGAAAGATTAAAAAGTTAAAACATAATACAACTCTTCCTCCCTTCCTTCCTTCCTTCCTTCCTTCCTTCCTTCCTTCCTTCCTTCCTTCCTTCCTTCCTTCCTTCCTTCCTTCCTTCCTTCCTTCCTTCCTTCCTTCCTTCCTTCCTTCCTTCCTTCCTTCCTTCCTTCCTTCCTCCCTCCCTCCCTCCCTCCCTCCCTCCCTCCCTCCCTCCCTCCTTCCCTCCCCAGTGATTGGCATTGCTTGAATGTTTTAATAATTCTGAATGCAAGTTTTACAAGCCTTATTTATATAAATTGTTATATTTACTATAACAATCTTGTATCATACAGTATGCTGATCAGACGTGTACATTTGAAGTTTTTTTGTTTGTTTGTTTTCTCCATAACCTTAAAGTGTGTCAGATATACCTGCACAGGAAAGGGAGTAAAACTGGGAATTAGAGATCAACAAGAGCAGATACTGCTCTGTGAGAGAAGAGCTGGGACCTGAGCCTGATATTTTCTTGAGGAGCATACTGAATTACTCTCTTGATTTAAACTTTTCTGAAAATTTTCACCAACAATTTAGGCTGTCTTCTACTTCAACACTGCAAGCTAACAATGCTGCTTGTAAATAAATTCTGCTTTCTTTTTAAGTTTTGGGTGTAAATGACCAGGTAATGTTCTTATGAAGAAACAGGGATCACACTAAGACCAACACGTAGACGATTCTTAACTTTTAGTTTGTGATTATAGAAAAGTTTTGATAACTTGAGCAGAGATGATGAGGAAAATATTTCCTAGCGCAAAAGTAAGGCAGAGTAGTAACATTTGCCCTTTCTTCTCTGGTTGCATCCTTTGAACTGCAGCGCACAATTAAGACATAAATTTTAGAAAAATCAGAAAAAAAAAGTAAAAAAAAAAAAAGTCTGCTTTTGATAATGCAAAATCTCAAGCCAGGAATTAAAAGATAAAGTTCAAGCCAATCATGCTAAGAATTTTAAGGTTATGTTTGCTGGAATTACAATTCAAGCTGTTCATGAGAGTTTTCAGAATGATTATCTATAGGCATTTTGCCATCATTAGAATTTGTAGAGCTGAATTTTGATTGCAGAATTCATTTTTTGAGGGGTGAGTGTGTGTGGGGTAAGAGGGCAAGTGCAAATACCAAGCATTATTATGAAGTTCAAAGTATAGACAGATTTTGTGTTTCAAGCCTGTTGTTATGATTTTTTTTTTTTTTAACATAATTCTGTAGTAAGTGAAATAGGTTCTCAGAACACTGTCTGCCTCAATAATTGTGAATTTAGTAGGACAAAAAGACAAAAGAAGGTACAGCCATTCTCCAGGAGGAAGCACTGGCATTCTGAGTAGTGAAGATGAAAGAAGATGGATTTTATTATTTTTTTTAAGACTAAAGGGTGTTAACCTTTGGTGAGTAAGAATGAGAGATGTTAGCACAACTAATGGATGATACTTGTTTGCTTTTATCATGAAGAACTCATACATCAAAAAGTGTAGTTACAAAGTTACAGCTAAGATCTAGGACAAAGCCTATTCTGTATAGCTTGTTTGAATTTGTTATTTTCTTACAGTTTTCTAATATAAAGAGACTTTGAAGAGAAAGAAGGGCATTTAGGTTGGAAGTCTCAATAATCATGCTTCACTATGGAAGTTCAGGATATATTCATAATATAGTCTCATTTGAATGCAAATTTGTTGGAACCTGCCAACATGTGGGAAACTAAGTTGCTCTTGGGACAACTCTTACTTTTGAATTTGGAACCGAAATATCTGACTGATGTCACCAGTTTGGTGGTGTGGATGCATGCAAGTCCATGGGGCCTGATGGGATTCATTCCAGGGTACTCAGAGAGCTGGCTGATGTCATCATGGGACCTGTCTCAATTATTTTTCAACAGTCTTGGGAATCCGGAGAGGTCACAGTTGACTGTTTTCAAGAAGAGCAAGAAAGAAAATCCTGGTAATTACAGGCCTGGCAGTCTCACTTCAATACCTGGTAAAATTATGGAGAAGATTATCCTGGGAGTTACTGAAAAACACCTGAAGGGCAACACAGCCATTGGTCAGAGCCAACATGGGTTCGCTAAGGGAACGTTCACTAGGTTAAATTTCCTTCTACAACAGAATCACCCAGCTAGTTGACCAAAGGAAGCAAGTTGATGTAATCTTTCTGGATTTCAGCAAAGATTTTGATACAGTCTCTCACGGTATCCTTCTGGACGAAATGACCAGAATACAGTTAGGTGAAAGCATAATAAGATGGGTGATGGCTGACAGGTCAGGCCCAGAGTGTTCTTGTAAAAGTAGTTACATCAGTCTGGTAACCTGTCACTAGTGGCATTCCCCAGGGCTCCATTTTAGGACCAGTCCTCTTCAATATTTTCATAAATGATTTGGATGAAGAACTTGAAAGTTTTCTGAGCGAGTTCACAGACAATACCGAATTGGGTGGAGCTACTGACTTCCTCGAAGGTGGTGAGGCCTAGCAGAGAAATCTGGACAAATTAGAGAGCTAGGCAATCACCAACAATATGAATTTTAATGAGCAAACGTCGGTTTCCGCACCTGGGATGGGACAACCCTGGTTATTCATACAGACTGGGAAACAAGATTCTAGAGATCAGCCCACAGAAAGGGATCTGGGAGTTCTGATCAACAGCAAGCTGAACATGAGCCAGCAGTGTGCCTTGATGGCCAGGAGGGCCAACGATATCCTGGGGTGTGTCAAGAATGGCATTGTTAGCTGGTCAAGGGAAGTGATTGTTTCACTGTTCTCTGCACTGGTGTGGCCTTACCTTGAGTACTGTGTGCAGTTTTGGGTGCCATGGTATAAGAAAGGTATAAAGCTGTTACAGTGTCCAAAAGAGGGCAATGAAGATGGTGAAGTTGCTAGAGGGGAAGATGTATGAAGAGCGGCTGAAGTCACTTGGACTGTTCAGCCTGGGAAACATGCGACTGACTGCAGGGAGACCTCGTTGCAGTCTACAACTTCCTCATGAGGAGGAGCAGAGAGGCAGGCACTGATCTCTTCTCTCTGGTGACCAGTGATAGGACCCAAGGGAATATCTTGAAGCTGTGATATGGGCAGTTCAGGATGGGTATCAGGAAAAGGTTCTTCACAAAGAGGGCGATATAGAGAATATCTACATTCACTATGGACAATTCAATGTCTGTGAAATAAAAATGATAATACTTATCCTTTTTTGTCAAGCAGTGACATCACTGATTCAAAGTTTAGATAGTCAGGTTTTTGTGTGTGTGTGCTTGTTTATGTTTTTATTTTTTAAGTACCATAGCTGAAAATAATGTCTTTATTTATTTATTTATTTATTTATTTATTTTTTCACTCAACTAACTTGTGTCTGCCAGCTCCTATCTCCCCAAAGGCTGTCAGGAAAAAAAAAAAAAAAAAAAAGAGTTTTAGCACATTTTTTTTTTCTTCCATTACTGCACAGAATTTTATTCAAAATCTGACTGGTGTGTATGATGGTTACCAAGGGAAAGTATCTTGATTAGCAGGAGCTCATGGTAAATTTGAAAATATCTCCTCCCCCATAGACTGAAGTGTCTTAATAGCTTCAAGAGTATAAAATATCTTGATTCAGGTTGTAGGAAGGAGAGAGATCTTAACCAATAGGAATTATTCCAGATGACTGGAGGAAATGAAAGAGTTTATTTCATTCTGTCTTCCTTTGTTACAAATTCATAATACTTAGTAGTTAAAAGTCAGTATTCTGAAGTATCCAGTAACAGGTACAACTTCCTTTCCTTTTATTCTTTTCCAACTGATGTAAAAGTTATGAATTCACAGCTGGGGGTCACCTAATGTTTTGAGATTCGCTGTCAGTGTCATAAACATCATTTGCATTATTCCATTGTGCTGTTTTGCCTTCTTCCACCGTGCAGAGGCTCTTTAATCATGTTGAAATATATTGTTTTAAATGTTGGCAGATTCCTTGAAGTGAATAAAAATCATAGGTAATTTTGTAAATGCTCCAAAAAAAATATGGCAATTATGATGGTTATAATTTTAGTTATACACTCAGACATAAAGGACATTAGGATGGCATAACATCAGTAGGGCACTTGGGATTGTGGCAGATAGGTAGGAGGATAACTGATCTGAATGAAGAACTGAAATTCTTGCTTGTCCAGTATGTACAAAACACTTAGTAATTGAGGAATTACTTATTTATCAGCTTTCTAATATGACAGGATATTTATTTCACAGAATCATGGAATGGTTTGCATTGGAAGGGACCTTGAAGATCATCTAGTTCCAAACACCATGCCACCCACTAGATCAACCCCCTTTTGGGGTTGTCAAAGCCCCATCCAACTTGTCCTTGAACACTTGTGGGGGTGGGAACTTCTTTTTCATCCACAGCTTCCCTGGGAAACCTGTTCCAGTGCCTCACCCCAAGGAAAAAATGCCTTCCTTATATCTAATCTAAATCTACCCTTTTAATTTAAATCCATCATCCCTAGTTCTTTCACTACACTCCCTGACAAAAAGTCCCTCCTCAGCTTTCATGTAGGCTGCCAACAGGTAGTGGAAGACCACTCTAAGGCTTCCCCAGAGCCTTCTCTTCTTCAGACTGAATATCCCAAAATCCCTAAGCCTGCCTTCATAGGAGAGGTGCTCCAGCCCTCCATCTTTGTGGCCCTCTTCTGCACTCACTCTAAGACGCCCGCTTCCTTCTTATGCTGGGGGCCCCAGAGCTGAATGTAGTACTCCAGGTGGATTGCTGCAATCTGCAGAATAATCTTCCACAAATTCTTAGAAGAGTTTATTTGCATTAATTCTGACTCCTGTAGTGAATTTAGTGAATAGTCATATGTAATGATCTTTTATTTTTTTTGGTTTCTGTCTAGAGGAATCTAGTACAATTATTCAACTCCATTATTAACTGTACCAACAAGGATATGGAAGGTGTTTGTAATAATTTTCTTTTTTTTTTTATTATTATTATTTTTTCTACTCTCTGTTTAGTATGTGACATAAGTGAGTTTTTTGTCTTTCAATATAATCTTTGTAGGGAGATGTCTTTCTGGTTTCAAGATATCTGCCCTCTTTTAATTGTACAACTAGAAAAATACCTTCCATTAAGGTATAATACAGGATCTTCTATCTGAAATTGGGAAATTCAACATCATAATCTTGTATGATGAGTTTCTGGGAGTAGAAAGTGCTCATAGTTCACTTTTTAATGTTGTATTCTGCTGGCAGAATGATGTTATATATACATATATGTATGTATATATATTCAAGAAATCTCTTTCTATTAGTATATTTTCCATTCAGTTGTAGTACAATTCTCAGATGGTGAAATGCTTTACCCTTTGATTGAAAGAGATATAAGGCATGGCATCATCAACCAAAATGTGTTTTTTAAGTAGGTTATTCCAGAAAAACCTAACTGACTTTAAATTACAAGTGATAAATTTATAAGATGTCTAGTGGTACATTTTTGCAAGTATGTATTTTTCTATTTTGCTTTTGGAAAGATTTTAATTTCTCTTTTCTCATACATATCAGTGTCATTTTGCTTTGTTTTTGTTTTTGTTCTTAGGCAGTTAGAAACGTATGGCAAAAATATAAAAGTACAGTTTCTTTTGCAGACCCTACAGTGAGACATTTACAGAGTCTGTTTGTGATTGCTAAATAGCACAGAAACCATATGTCAGGCAGATATACATTATGGACAATGTGAAATAAATTCTTCCACCAATTACACTACAGTAAATCTGTAGAAACTGATGTTCCTCTTTGATTTCATCGACATTCTTTCTGCAGGCAGGTATGTTACTGATAGTTTTTTTGTTTACTGTAAGGATTACATAAAATCAAAAAGGATGCATATATAATTTTCACCCTATATTATTTTATTTTATTCCACTGTGGAAAGTTAGAGGGGGCAGAACTGCTTTAACTGCAGTTACTAGGGCAGTTTACATTGACTTCAGTGAGCTCGTGGTCAGAAAGTTTACCCTTCAGAAAGTCAATGCTTATATATTGTACTCCTATCTATTCTAGTGACAGTCACTGTCCAGCAAAACAGCATTGTAATATATAGTAAACTTCCATCAACTAAAAAAACAAACCCCAAACCTTCAGATTTATGTGGTTTCCTTTCCTTTAAATCGTTACATAGCAATTAAAGCAAAGCAATGACTGGAGAGTAAGTAGAAAAGTGTATTTCATATCCTTTCAGTAAACTAATAAAAAATTTATGCCATTTTATAATACAGTATAAGCTGATGCAGGGTTACAAAGGGACTGGAAGTAAGATGTTATTCTTAGTACAAAGCATCTGTGTTTGTAAAGCAAATTTTGTCATTGTATCAGGAAGTATATTTTACACTACTTTATGTATATCAGAAGTATTATATGCTAGTTATTCAATATTAAAAAGCATCAGAACAGACTTGAGTTTTAACTTGGTATTATGAAGGGGATAATTTATAAATTAATAACTGCTTAAAAAAAAAATCACAAGCACAAGAATCTTCTAGAAAAAGATAAATCTTTCCACTTTTGAAAGTTAGTATTATTTTAGATCTCTTTAGCACATACAACTGATAATGACTTCAAAAATATTTTTAAAATGTAATTGTTTCTTAATGCTGTTTTTTTTGGATAGATATTCTTCTAAAATTTCTATAAAATATTTTTTATCCTTTAACACGATACTGTATTATATTCCACCAAAACATTTTATTTATTTATTTATTTATTTATAACTTCTGGTCATATTTCAAATAAGTTTAGTGAATTTTGAATATAACATTATTTGGATTAATTAGAAAGGCCATGGACAACCTAATCTAGTGGGTGGTATCTCTGCCATGGCAGGGGGTTTGAAACTAGATGATCTTTAAGGTCCCTTTCAACCCAAGCCATTCTATGATTCTTTAAAACAATACTTCTGGTGTTTAAGGTTCTCTTAGCCCAGTTTTCACTCTAAAATTTTGTCCATGTTTCTGCAAATTATAGTGGTATATACTGCTTCCTACAACTGTATACAAATTGTTTGGTATCTTGCTTGCATTCTTCACCAACTAATAGACTTGTGGAATGTGTGTGGGCCAAGGAAAGCCAAGAATTTGTAATTAAACTAGTTAAAATATTAACAGCCTAATGAAAAACAAACAAAAACAAACAAACAAAATACCACCACTATTGTTTCTCCAGGCACGTTGATATTGATACATTCTGTTCAGATTATCTAATTACTGCAGTTAAGTCACATTAATGGTACAAATGCAAGTAATATAAACAAACAAACAAATAAAAACTTTGTAGTATCTCCCCATGTCCTGGGCATCATGATCATTTCTTCACTGTTCCTAGGTACTAAGGTCAATGATTTCAATCTTGGAATACAAAGAGTACTCAGAGCTGGCAGCATGACACGTCCTTGACTGGAATAAGTGTGATACAAATTAGTTAGGGGTTTCTTCTTCCTACTACTAAGTCCACTTGGGATCATTTTTACATGTTTGGTAGTATAGTCCATTAACTTACTCTTTATTCATTGGTTTGCCATTCTGTATTACATCTTGCATTTGCAATACATGAATGATTGTTGTGTTGCATGTTTTTGTTAAGTTCGATAATTGCTTTTGTGCTCTTTGTTACCTCTAAAACTTTTATCCAGCTGCCAAGGTTGCATTCATTTTACACTTGTTAATTGACCTTTTTTGAGTTGCTTATAGCCTGGTTCTTCCAGTACAATTATCAAAGCCTCTGCTATCAGTCCATGCGTGCACTCTTCTGTATTGCATTTTTATTTCAGGGTGATACATAGTTCATCAAACACATGATACTGCTTGTTATTACTATCTATTACTTAGAGATATAAGAACAATGAGTTGCACAGTACAGCTGTACAAAACTCACCAAAATCTAAACCAAATGATTTAATAGTTATTTGGTCATTAGACAATTGCTGTTACATCTAAACGAGCTAAACCAAGGTTCAGACCAGTCCAAAACGCCAAAATAAGTTCAGACAAAGCCTTATAAATCCTGAGGCTTGTGTTTTTATGTTGACATAAAGCCTGTGGACTTTGTGGCAGCAAAGGCAAGAACAGTCGTACTGGACTCTATAGCTACACATATCTGATGCACATGAATCACAGATAAAAATATCCTACAATACTAGCTGCTAAAATAGAGGGAAAAAATATATGTAATATATAAAAATGTATATATACTCACCTATCATTCACATTACTGTAATAGTTCTGCCTTCTGTCTACAGGTATACATAGAAGTATCGTTTCAGATAGACAAGTAGTGAAAATAACAGGTCAGTGTCAGAAATAGAGAACCAAGATATCACTGAATCTCTCAGCTTCCAAATATATATGAAGTTTACAAAATCTTAATAGATTGTATCACTAGTATGTTTTTTTGTTTGTTTGTTTGTTGTTTTTCCTACCTAATAACACTAATTGTGCTTTCAGAGTTTGACATTTTATGATTAGGGCATTTCCACACTCACTGCTAATTTAATGGTGCAACAGTACCAGTGTCCATGGCTCCGCTTACACATCTGCTGAGTCATTTCTCTGTAATGTTATTTCATGATAAACAGATTAGCAAATTATGCAGCCAATATATTAACATTTTTTTTCTCAGTGGCAATATTTTCCCCATTGTGAAGCTTTCAAAACTGAGTTATACTTTGGAGGAAGTAGGAGAAAAAAAAATACTTCTCTTTCCTTCTTCCATCAACTTTGGTCAATGAGTATCTTGTTACATTCTTATTATTACTATTATTTTCAGTGATTGTTAGCTTTCTAGATTTGGTTGCACTTTATTTTTCATGAGTATAAGCAACTTACAGCAGTTCCATAGAACCAAACAAGCTTTCCCATATAGTTCTGCCAAAGCACTGACCTGCAAAACCCTTGCTATTTCATTCTTTGGCCTCTCTGAAGTAGAAGCTGCCAATCATTCAGAGCAGTGCCAAACTGTGCAGTGTTTTGTGGTGTGAAAAAGGATCTATTAAATGCTGGTGGGAGACTACCCAATTGATTTCATTTCAATTGCAAACAAAATAAATGAAGTCACAAAGCATAAATCTAGGTTTTCAAGAATAGGAATCTAATTCAGTGACATTTTGCTTACAGTTAATGAATTAACTATTCTTTTTAACTGTTTTGATTTAAAAAAAAAAATTAAAATGTGTGTGTGTGTGTGTATTATGCTTAACAGAAATTGAAGGAGAAAGAAAAATGGTAAGAGATCTTTCTGGCATTCCCCCCCCCCCCCCAAACAACAACAAGGAAAGGGCAAGGAAAGGGCAGGGCAGGAAAGGGCAGGAAAGGGCAGGGCAGGGCAGGGCAGGGCAGGGCAGGGAAGGGAAGGGAGTGGGCAAGTGGAGAGTGGGACTTCACAAGTTGTTAATATTAGTGTGGAAACTCTTATGTTACTGTTCCTTGTACTCCTTTTTGTGTAATACTGCTTCATGGTCATTTATCCTGTATATGTGAATTTTCACATTGAACTACAATAACAAGTACATGTGGTGCCTGGTGGGTTGCAAAGGAAAGTGGTTGGGATGTATATGCAGTATTTTTCTTTTGATATCCTAGATTATGTGAACTCTTCTCACGTTTTGTGGGACAGAAAATATGGATCTAGTCTGTACTTTACAGTTACATATACATCACTTGCAGAAAAAACAACAATGTTTGTATCTGTATCAAGATAGTGTTCTGGTTTAGCAGAGGTGTTTTTTTTTTTCTTTTTTTCTGTTCTTACTGCTTTATTGTCAAGAGATTCATGCCTGCTTTTGCCTCTCTGGAACTAGACACATACTGGTTTCAAGGTAAGTTACTTCCCTATCCTATTTTCCCATGCTGCCTCTGAATAATCGTACATTTCCAAGAAAGTTGTCTTGCAAATTAAGCATTTTATTTAATCCCTATCCCCCTCACCTCCCATATGTTCAGAGAACTGCAGCTGGTGCCAGGCCAGGCTGTCCTCAGTCACAGCCAGGACATCCTCTCCTTCCACTGAATTGCAAACAGCAATGAAAAACATGCCTTGTGAGTCATTATTGATTGTGTGAGGTGGCTGGTCAGCAGAAAAACAACTGGCCAGGTTGCATCACTTTTCACAGCTTCTAATTTTTGAAGACAGTTTTGCTTTAACGATGAGAAGCTGCACAGCATAAAAAAGCAAATAGGAGAGCCCAGCACTTCTGTATATGCCTCAAACCGAGGAACAGCTTCCAAGTGGTATTTGCCCTTGAAGTTGAAACATGAACAACTTTTTTTAATCCAACATTTTTAGATATTCTAGGAGCCACTATCAATGGAAATAGAAGCACCTGAGCTTTAGGTTTCCTTCCTGGAAAGGGTACTGAAGAAAATGAAGAATATATTGCTTCAAGAAATGTAGAAAAGCCTATATTCTGCTATACCTGCAGTATATGTTGCTGCAGACATTACCTGGTGTGGATGCATTACTTGGCATTAAATCAAAGTGTTGCTTTGTTAGCAGTAATTTGTACAAGTCCATTTGTGTTTCTGTTGCCAATGGGGCTGATTCTTGTTCTTATTTTAGCCTTCTGCTGAAGAGTTCTATCCAGATCTTTGAGCGCTAGTGGTGCGTCAACTGTAAAGACTGTTTGCTGATATTGAGGTCAACACTGACCAAGCAGAAAATGAGAGAGCTGGTACTGATACTGAATGTCTTATTATTACTAGGAAGACTTTTCCAGGGTATCATTCAACTTTTCTCATTAGAGTTAGATTTACTTAGGCAGAAAGGTAAAAAGAAAAACAAAACCAAACACTCAAGTGTGTCTGTGCCATTAAGTGATTATTAATTAAAAATATAGAATTAATGTTAATACAGGGGATATAATGTGATCAGGGGAAAATATTCCTTGTTCTTAAATGAAAAAAAGCTGTGAATTGATTTATGGTGTAGTTCTCTAAAATGTGGATTTTGTCACATAGTGTATTCCTCAGTGTTTGTGTTAATAAGAATGCATATGTCTAATAAGGAAGATAGACTCACTCATAATTTAAAGATCATTCTAACATTGCCTTTATATAGGTCAGGGCCACATACAGCAATCATTTTTTGTTGTTGTTGTTGTTTAAATTTTTATTATTATTATTATTTTTATTATTAAAATTTAATTTCAGCTATATGCTTGGCTGGTAAAACAACCAAAACTACCAATGAAAATGATATGGAATCAAATTTGCTTGGGGGCTTGCTTTATATTTCTTACTTTATTTCTTACTTTTCTCATTTGGAAGCTTTTTTTTTTTTATAAATCCATGAAATATACCTTCTAAAATGTCAGTAGAGCACATGTTAAAATATCTTTTTGAATATCTCATACAATTTATGAGATAATTTTGGTGTGCATTATCCTCACATGAAAGGCAGATTGATTGATTGATTGATTTTCCTTAGCTTTTAAGTGTCGTTAACTTTTTAAGTATTTAAATAGTCATACACCGTGTTGCATTTTATACTATATTTTACCTCATTATCTATATTGTCAGCATTAAATCAAGGAAGACTTTATTCTTCCTGGCATTCATCACAAGATCATTCAATATCTCAGTAAAGTTTTCTTTCTGGTGTTGTCGAATCTCGAAAGCTCCTGTTCAGCCTCAGTGAGATTTTAAGTTACACTTTCTTTGCAAGAAGTCATTCATATCAAAAGCTACCTACAGGTAAATCCCTTCAAAGATGTCTTTTTATGCTTGATAATGTGAAAAAAAGACCATGTGGTTAGCTTGTAAAATCTGATCTCATATTCTCTGGTGAAAAATACACATAAATGATTCGTACAATCCAAGTTTGTGTAGAACCCTTTCCAAATTCTTACTGAGGATGAGAACATCATTTGCTCTTATTCATCAAGGCCAATGTTTCAGACTCAGAGAGGCAAAGATTTCAGAAATAGATACAAACTTGAGAAGTTTGGGGCAAATATGTGGAAATATTAAGACTACAAATGTTTTTTCAGCCTAATCCCTCACTGAAAATTCATATTCCCTTGGAAACAAGGCTCAAATAAATCCTCAGCTACAGCTTTGGAAGGATGCAAACAGCTATTCAACTTTCCCAGCAAAGTACGTAATATGAAGGAAGCAATACTATTGAAAAATATTGTAAAATGTTTTAACAGAGGCTTTCTAGAAGAAAAGAGCTGGAGTGACTGTCTACCTAGGAGTCAAGGTTTAAAGTTTCAATGTAGTCATGAAAGAAACGTTATACAGGTTTGAATCTTACCTTATATTCTTTTGAATATATTACCTTGGAAGCCAGACTTAAGTTTAACTGTAGTCTTAGATCTCTATTCTTATCTCATATTTTCTCTCTGCATAAAATCAAGACAATAAAGCAATAAAGAAAAACTACCCTTTTCCTTCTCAGCTCTTGAAAGACTTTTTTTTTTTTTTTTTTGATAATATGGTAGTACAGATACATTTTTGTCTGCCTATTAGTAACACAAAATATGTTATTTTATTATTATTAAGTTGAACACATGCAGTTTGAACAACAGGATGTAACAGCAGCTAGATTTGAATTTTTATAATAAACTAGCCATATCATATATTTTCTTTGTACAGATGTGAAAATTAGTATTTAAAATAGATTTTTCTATGAAGAAATTCAAGAATTATTAAGGTGAAGTGAAGAGAAACTAATATACTACTCGATTCCTCTTCATTCTATCCTCGAATTGATGTGTAGACTGAAATCCAGTATTCAACATTAAAGCAGCAATCTGCAGCAGAGTGGATGAATTTGTGACAAATTGCCCCTGGAGGTTTATAAAACATATTCTCTATAAAATCAGCCACAGTATGTTTCTCCACATTAGTCAGTTTCTGACATTCAGGCTGCTGATGCTTCTAGGCCAGTACTGGTATCTGCCATCCCAAAGCTGTAAACAACTCTTTGTTTATAGCAGCAGCACTCATACATCCATTTCAAGGTTTTACAGCGATAAAAGGCTGACTGCCTACATAAACTGGAGTGGGCTGCAGTGTTGTTATTTTGTTTATTGCTCTTTTACTGCAGTGGTCAAATAGTCCCTCTGAGGCCAGACACTGGTACTCTGCCATCTGTACAGTCGGTGTTAGACAACTTGTGTCAACTAAACCACTATGACAAATATTTATAATGAGCATGCTAATTAAATAAAATGTTGCTGTATTAAATTGTAGAGGAAATATGGAAGATTAATAGCAAATTAAGATGAACTTGTCAATTGTCTTTTAAGGGGTAATGACAGCAGCCCCTAGAGAGATTTTGATTATATTAATGATTCTTCATTTCTTTAATCTACACTGTATGCACAGTATTTTATTATATCAAGAAAATAAAGGTTTGCTACTTAGGAAAGATAGATTTTTGATTTGTCTACCTGACATTAAGAGGTGTCAATTTAGAACAGAATTGTACAATTTTAAATATTTTTTTTTCACCAATGCATTTTCACACAATTCAGTATTGCATTCTCAGTGTTTCCTCCTCTCTTGATAAGTTCTTAAGTTTGGTTAAAAAATTCACACTGGCTTATTTTCTTTTTCTTGAAGTTGACCTCTGAAAAATCCTAATGTTAATTCATGTAAAACCAAATAATCAGGGCACAAAATCTACAATATAAACAAAAGTGATGTGGATGTACCCCAAATCTAAAATCCTGTTGTGATTTCTTATCCATAAACTCTAATCAGTTCAGTATGCATTACATTCCTGCCTTATTATGTCAAAATCTTGAATGAATTTTCCAGAATGAATATTTCTTATTTTGCTGATGATGTTTCAAGTCACTTAGCATTGTTCAATTAAAAAACAAAACAAACAAAAAAAACCTCTATGCTTAATTAAAGTTAAATCATGCCAGGTTCTAACCATGCTGATGAAACAGTGAATCACATAGGAATGTGATGCACACCTGGAAATATATGCATTTTTCATTGATCAGTTCAGAATCTTTATTTAGCTTCAGTAGGAAGTGTCTAGCAACAAACTGTTATCACTGTTAAAGGTAAAAGTGGAGAAAATGGAGAATGGTATTATCTTTTTCCCGTTACTTCAGTAGCTACATTTAAAAAAAAAATAAAAAATAATAAAAAAAATCAAAGCCTGACATAGACTGTTTTTCCAGTAAGCCTAGTCTTATTGTAGGCAAAGTAATGATTGGGACACCCCATGGCTTAATCCTGACTGTTTTTGATAACATGGCATTAAACTCAAAGCTCCTTTACAAGTGCTTTCTGGTAAAAAGGCAAAAGACTGACTGCTTTGAATTCAACCTTAATGAAAAGCTCTTACAAAACCTGAACTTTTGTTAAGTACATGAAAGGTGTTGCTTAATGGAAATCTTTAGGGAGCACACCCAAGAATTTTAATCTGCTATGAAAACAGTGTAGACTGAAGAAATGTGTTCCTCTTTTCCAGGAGAAGAATTCAGATTTTTTTTTTTTTTTTAATGTGTAGATAAAAGTAATGGAGTAAAGTAATTGTACTTTTTGGTAGTTAGAATGAAATGGATAATCTTTTTTGTTTGTTTGTTTGTTTCATGAAATTGTATGAGATACATAAAAAGGTGATATTTCCTAGTAACAATATTAGCTAGCTTGTACAAATAAATGGTAATTAAGCATTAAACTTTTTTAAGGAAAAAAAAAAAAGATTTGTTTCTTCACAGATGGTACTGTCGCTGCCCCTAGAGAACCTGAGGTAAAATGAAATAAAGTAAAATGATAAAATCCAGTGATAAAATCCTCCCAGAACACACCTAAAAAATGGAGGAGGGACGTGATGTTTGTAATGGAGTGGATGTTGATTATTTAGATTAATGAAGATGGCTTGAATGTTATCCTAAAGAGGTGTTTTTTGTTTTGTTTTGCTTTCAGTGATATTAGGCATAAATTGGCAATTAACTAGACAAGGAAAACTATGGTCATGTAGCTGAGGCACTGGATGGGAAAATATATTTCATAAAAATGTCTGAGTAACGTGATGTAAGTTACTTACCTCAGGTATGCAAACGTTACCTTCCACTAAAATCAAACACTTGAATCTGGGGTGTTAGATTGTTTGTGCTGTTAGATTTTGGGGATGGTGAAGAAAGCTTCAATCTCATGACATACATGTATGTTATATGTCTTACTATATCATTCTTACTGTTTGCACAATACAAATATATACTCAAATGTTTTTTGAGCTTCAGACAAAAAAAAAAGTAGGATTGCTTTCTATTGTCTAGCTCTATCAATAACTTTCTCAAATTAACACATTTTACAACTGCTTCTTTGTCTACTCTTTGGTGAATAATTTGGATTTATGAAATACATTTTATCTACATCCATGAACATGTACTTACTCCCCCCAAAGCCTGTCATAACATATACCCTAGAGGGAAAATAGGAACTGACTGTGTTGTCTCAGCTGTCAGCTCATAGAATGTCTATGGTAATGGAAAACAAAACCAAAACCAACAACAAAAATATATACTTATGTTTATACATATTTTCCTAGTCATGTAAGACTTAAGTTATTGTACTTGGAGCAACTGAAGTACCTGTCCTTGAGGTTTGAAAAATGGTATTTTTGTCTATTTTAAATTCTAGCATTTTGCCATCCTATTATCCTGTCAGTGCATAGTATGTATTTAGAAGCATGATAGAAAGGTCTTGCAAGAGCTCTTTTATGATGACATTCAGAAGTCAAAGTTCTGCCTCTTTTGAACAGTGCAGTCATCCCAGACTTATGTTTAAAAACAAACAAAAACAGAAAACAAATGAACAAAACAAAACAAAACAAAATTTTTTAAAAAAGTGTCATCAGATGCTCTTTCTACATACGGATTATAATAGATATGTATAAAGGTTGTGTGTATATGGGTATGTGTGCATGAACAAAAATCTGTTTACCTGACAGAAAACAAACAAAAACAAAAACAAAACAAAACAGAACAAACAAACAAACAAACAAAAAACCCAGACCTTCTATAGTATTAAATATGTTTCTTAGTAATTCTGCCTTTCTTGGGTTAAAAGATTCTGTAGTTGATGCTTATATCAAAGGGTTAAGGTCTTTGTTGTCAGGAGGATGGATAACTTCATTATGGCTGCAGTGCATGACTGAGAAAAAGAAGGGTTGAAGTGGGAACAGTCACAGAATTGCTGAGCTAGGAGGCTAAGTGCTGCTTGGGACAGCTGATTTGTCACTGATAACTAATATATCATAGCAAGCGGGAAATATGTATACTTTCTGAAGATTCCAGGCAGAAGAGGTCTTAATGAAGTAAGTCCAGTTATTAGTGCACAGTGGTAAATTGTTGCAATTAAAGCATGATCCCTGAGAAACTGCACGATTAGTTTAATGTTTTGTTGTAATGCCCATCAGTTCAGTGGGGACTACAAGTCTATAGTATGTAATGCTAACAATACTGATTCTACCTATTCAGTAGTAGTACTGATTCTACCATTCGGTAACACTATTTTTTTTTTCTCTCTCATTACCTTTCAGCAAGATTTTGATGAACTGTCTTCATTAGATTTCATTAGATATTTATGATACATAAAACGGGTGTTTGTCACTAGGAGGGGTATTTACAAAAATAAAAATAAAAATAAAAAATAAAATATGGACTTAATGCATCAAAACTATTTTTAAAGTACAGTTTCAGTTTTTGTTCTCAGAAACTAGTAGACTGTAGATGTGCAACATTTCAATCAGTTGCTTTTTTATCATGTATTTTTTCTTTACAACCATTAGCTCTCTATTTAAATGGTCTGTCTTGGTCTACAACATACAGCTTTTTGTTTTCCCAAATTATTCTTCTATACCTCTTCTATTGTCTACAATCTTTCCATTCTCGAGTGAAACAGATATAAAACACTACTATTCTGATTTGGCAGGGCATTAATTTATTCAGCAGGTATAAAAGTGCTTATCAGAGTGGAAAATTAGATTATGTTATCACCTAAGATCCTCTTTAACTTGAACTCAAATGTCGTTGTTGTATATTTCTTCTGAGTACTGGCAGAACTAGCTGCTCTTCTGTAGCTTATAAACTCTTTGAATTCTTTGAATTTGAATCTCTTTGAGTCTCTTTGAATTTGAAGAGCATCAGGCTGAAAGGTGGAAAATTTCTTTATCAGTTCCATATAAAGTTTTTTTTGTTTTTCCATTATCATGGTTAAACATGCAAAAATACTGTGTCTCATAGAAAGCCATTAAATCATCCATTTTGCAGATACATGATAATAAATAATTTAATTGAATTATTTCATTTGTTCATTCATAATTGTTCATGCATGCATCGTGACATGCATAATGTCACTGAATGACTCAATTAGCTGCAATGCAGTATAAATTATGCATTATATGTATGTGCAAATAATTTTATTTGTATTTATAGGTAAATGTATGTATCTTTAAAATGGAATTTAAACAATAGAATTAAATATACATAGGATCACAGGTGTACTTGTTCATGACCTATAGTTAGAACTATATTTAGACCATGACCTAGAAGTTAGAACTTGAATATACAATGCTTTATTCTGCATTTTTTCTTTGACTGTAATCTTCATGGTATGGTTTACAGCAAAAATAGTAGATGATCACAGATGATGTAGGGACTGGCTACCTTAACATATCCATCATAGCAACTATTTTTAAACTGATTGAGTAGTAAAACAATGTTCCTACTATTATATGCTTCTTTTTGACTCAGAAAGTATAATCTCTTAAATTATTGAAATTTCTTTTTAATAATGTAATACAAATTTTGAAAGCTTGACCGTTTTCCAATTAAAAACAATCAATCAAACAAACAAAAAGTCTCTTCTGTCATCTATGTGTCTAAACAGGTACCGTAACTAACTCTCTTTTCCTTTACTAGGCAGGAAGGTTGTCCACTAGATGTTTTGCTAGTACTGAGGTGGTACCAAAGGTCTATGAGATGGCCTGTCAGGGACCGGATTTCTCCTGGTTTATCATTTGGCAATTTGCAATCTATTTTCATACAATACCTTACACAGTAAGTAAAATACTTAAAAGTGTATACATAGAAAATAACATGGAACACAATCATATAATAATCTAAGATGGAAGGAATCTCAAAAAGTCATCTAGCCCAAAGCAGCTCTTCCAGTTAGGCTGGGTTGTTTATGGTCTGTCTGGTAAACTTTTGAGTATTTCCATGCATGGGAACCTCACAATCTCTTTGGGCAGCCTGTCACAGTCTTCACCATTATCACAATGAAAAATATACAGCTCTAATCTGTTCTGTTGTTGTTGTTGCTGCTGTTCATGGTGGTGATTTTGTTTGTTTGTTTATTTAATTTCAGTCTATGGTTGTTTCCTGTCATCCTCTGTGAACCTCAGAGAAGGGACTGCCTCCATATTTTCTTTTCTGTCAGATATCTCTAGACAACTTTAAGGTCCTTGACAGACATCCTTTCCTAGACTGAACATACCCAGCTACTGCAGTGACTCCTCACAACCTGGGCTCCAGCTCCTTACCTTACTGGTGTAGGTCCCAGGGACTTACATGTGAGTCCCATTGAGGCCATTAAAGTAACTGGTCATTAAAGTAACAGTGTCTGTCCCATACACAACTGCCTCAGGGTTGGCTTAGCACTCGGGTGCATCTCATGGGTCCCAGACCTGGACCTACTGCTTGCACCCTTGCTCATGTAGTCCAGGATATGGCAGGTGCTGCTTTGCTCCTTGGTGACACTGCTGCCTCATGACCAATCTGATATCCCCAGGGTCCCTTTTCGATAGAGCTGTTGTCTTTGTTGCTGCCCAGGCTGTATTGTTTCATGGATTATGTTTCAGCTCTTAAAATATAAAAAATCATATTTCAGAATAGTTTGTACAAAAACTTTTGCTGGAGTGAAAGGAAGGTGTTTTTCATTATTATTATTGTTCTTAATTTTAATTTTTATTTTTTCATTCTTACGTGCTACACTTATGGAAAAATGAAAACAAACACTATCCAGTTTTGTGTGAATTATCAATAGATTTTGTCAGTGAATAAATGGTTGAAATGCAATGGAAGGAAAATATTTTAGAATACACATTATATACTAGCTTCAACACTTTCATAACCAAAAAAAAAAAAAAAAAACCCACAGTTCAGACTATTCAAAAGTAAGATATAGTTTGAAATTTCACATCAATTAATTGCATATTACTATTCCCTCAGTACATTCTGTTACTATTTCTTTTCCTTCTCTCTCGCAGTACAAACAAACAGAAAAACCACCACCTACATCATCAAAACAACAACTGCCCCCACATGTATACAGATACAGAAAAGCAAAAGACATCAACAAAAAACAGAAAAAAAAAATAACCGAACCTTTCTGGTATCTAGTTTAGAATAGTTTACAGCAGATTTCTGTTCACTTTAACAGAACTACTTATTGATCACGTGGCAGCAGATCCAGTTTTTTGTTTTGTTTTGTTTTGTTTTCCTTCCCTACAGGTGATATGTGAGTCTTGGCTTGCAAATAGAGAACAAGGAATTAAAGCTGGCCAGCAACAGGGAATCATTTTTTTTTTTTTTTCATAAATGCACAAAATTCTGAGCAAGCTCATGGAGATTTATGTTTTTTTGTTTGTTTGCTTGCTTGCTTGCTTTGTTTGTTTTGTTTGTTTTTTAATCTAAACATTTAATTTAGATACTGCACTTTGAACATGGAAGCCTTTTGTGTATACCCCAAAAAGCATGTCCTAGTATAAACAGGCTATTTTAAGAGTGGAAAGGACCTGTATCTGGAAAACATGACTTTTCAACTCTTGTCAGGCATTCTTTTAATAAATTATTAGTTAACTTTAGTTGTTTTGCAAATGGCTGGGAAAATTGCTTAATTATAGAAGAAATGTTCTACTGTCTCTCTAGAATGGCAGAAAAAATCTGTGCTAATCTGTGTGGTTTAATAAAATATCTCTGCCTATTCAGAGGGATACACACTGGTTTCCTAATAGCACCTTGATTTGATGTCATTCACTGTCACAGGCCAGAGGAAAATGTAAAATCAATTAAATTTTAAGTCAGTTTTGTCATGTGACACATGGCTGCCTGGCTATGGATTTTTTTTTTTTTTTTTTTGTACTCTGAAGAGCAGATTTTTACAAGTGATTCTTTTTTTCCCCTCATAAAAAATAGTTGTTACAAATATAATCATTATTTATATTTTACTCATTTTTTTTCCCTGCTAAACACTTGCAGATGTGATCTTAACTATATGTGAGACATACTTTTTAGTTATCTAGCATGTTTTACAAGTTTAAATGGTTATGTTACTACAGGAACTGAGCAGTCCAGTATGAGGTATCTCAAATATCTTGTTTCAATAGGATGTATTGTCAGAATGTCTGAATAATACCATGCTGGCTTAGCTAATTTTCAGGTACCCCATTTCTACCTTTTTCTCCAATACTTTTTTTTTTTGTGTTGACAATATTTACAGAGTAAAATAATTTATCTTTGATCCTTGCTTGTGTAGCAAATTATATGAAATTTGAAAACACCGTTGCAAGCCATTGCATGTATTGGTTTGAATCCTTGTGCAGTCAGCATTGTCTGAAAAAAACATATTTTGTAGACTTATTGCATGGACTATTCTTGTGTTCTTAAGTAGTCAACCACTCTTACATACCTACAAAAATTCAAAACGATTTTTTGTAACTCTAAGTATTCTAAAGTTGCATATGGATACACTCATAGCTAAATAAATGCTTTTTTATTACACAATAATAATAATAATATACAAAAAAATAATAATCTTGCTAACCTCTAAAAACACCAAATAGTTGCTATTACAAATCGTGTAGACTCTCCAAAAGTATATGTTCCTGGATCCAACCAGGCAAGCCATTTTTTTCTGTTCCATCTGAACCTTTTCTTTGGAGCAGCCTTTTTTTTTTTTTTTTTTTTTTTTCTTATTCTTTGAGAGTTATTCAATGCTTTTATTACCCAGCTGTTGTATCTTACCCAGCTGTCATATCTTTAATGTGAAAATTGAAAGCTCTGGTGAGGGACACTGAACTGAGTAGGGTCTGTATTTGGGAATCTGTGTTTGTGTATTATTGTGTGCATTGGCACTGTACGTGGTGTTTTCGTGATAGCTGGATCCTTAGGGTTTGTTAGATATTTAAAATTTCAGTTACGGACATAGTCATGAGCAAACAAGCACTCACTTTGTTGTAACTGAGAAAAAAATAAAAAACAAACAGAAATAAACAGATGAATGATAACAAGCTCAAAGAAAATGCAAGATTTTTATTTTTATTATTTTTATTTTTAATCCTTGTTTCCTCCTGGTATACAATGTTCTGCCATGAAAAAGTAATATGCCGTCTTACTTCACCAGTCATGTAGCTGCACTTTGTCAGAAGTAAATTCAAAGCTAATTCTTCTTGTGTATTATTTTTTATTTAAACCCTACATCTTCGATGAATAATCTGAAGTATGCCATCTTTTACTGGTGGTTGTAACAGCAATCTATGCTGTTATTAATGATCTCCAATGGTCTCTGAGCAACATAAGCTTCTGAAAAACAGGACAAGGAAAAAATTCCGTGTCTGTAGCTTAGCTTTACATGCGTGGATCTCAGCGAGGGATTTTCAAGGTCTCCAGTCAGTACGGTATACAAATGTGGAATCTGGCAACATTCAGAAGTGGACAAACAGCTCTGACATATCTATGAAGATGATTCCCAGACATGTTTAGAACTCTTAAAATCAGAGCTAGCTGGTTCACTTTAACTGTGCTAAATTTCAAGAGGCTTTTGACCACAAAACTTTTAATCCCATACAACTGAAACCAAAGCAATAAGCATGGTGAATGAATATGGGCAGGGATCCTGCAGAGTTCCTAGTGATAGATAAAATACAAACAAAAAACGTGTAGCTAAAGATTGACTACCTAAAATGTGTAATGTCAGCCAATTTTGCTGGCTGAGCAGACTTCTGAATAAGCAATGTTGACTTTTATATTTTAATAGAATAGATCACATATTGGATTATACTACATATTTTTTTTTTCTACATAAAAAAATAGAAAAGAAGCAAAACACAGATTTCCATGCTTTTATGTATTTTAGCTTTATTTTTGTTTTATTTGTAATGGTAAAGTTTTTCATACTAGAAAGATCAGGCATTGCACAATGTTATATTAATCAGTACCAAAGAAGATGAAATTAAACTCATGAAGCACCTATAGTTAATTACAGCAATGCAATGAAGCTCACTTGGGTAGCCTAAATTACGAATTATACGTGTAGCAAGGCAACACACTTACATTTCCAATAACTGAGGTCATGCAAATGTTTTAAATAATTCTTTAATGTGCAGCTGTTATTAAAATAAAAATTATTACTAATAAAAGACTATTTATTAACTAATGGATGTAGGAAATTATCTGGGCTATAATGTTTGCTGATTTTAGTATACGTTAACGCTGTGTTACTTTGCCTAGACTTCAGTGTTGAGACAGGAAAAATAGCGAATGAACCACCAGACAGTATAGATTGTGAGCATTTGAGGGCAAGCTCAGAAAGGTATTTGGTGAAACTTCTTTTAACTTCTATGACTTCCATTTCACATCAGTCAGGAAAAAAGTGTGTAAGTGCTAGGTAACTGTAATTGTCAAAGATGGAAGGTGCTGGAGCTTAAAGACAACAAGCACAGCAGGGAAGTTGAACCCTGAAAGTTTCATATTGGTGTTCTCTTTCTGTACTCCATGGATTTATATCTCAAACTGTCACATGGCAATCCCCACCTTGCTCAGACTCCTCTCTTGGAGGGTAGGTTTGCGGGGTGTCAGTACGTCAGTGGCCTTCCCCCTGACAGTGCACCTCCTGAAGAGCCCTGTCTCTCTCTCACTTCATAAGTTTCTTATATATCAATTGTCCAGGTGGACACCATGCTGTGATTCTGTAACTGATTTTCATAGTGTCTCTATTCGTGGTGGTGACTATGAGCAGTAAGGACCTGATCTGCCACAAGATTTTTCTAAAGAACTTGTAACTGAGCACTGCCTTTGACTTTTAATGAATAAAAATGTATATTAATATCTGAGCTGTGTCCTTCTTAAAGGTATTACATTTTAATGGTAGCAAATGTTCCTTAATTTACCCAGTAGAAACAGCATGTTTTCACCTTAATTTTCTTTTTTCTTTATAGTATCAGTGAGAATCATCCCAGTGAATTAAAGTTAGCCAGGAATAGATGTTGGTTTTGTAGTTCATCTGTCATTATATTGGGATAGTGATCTGATATTACAAATACAAATAAATATTGATCTCTGATGTTACAAAAAGAGGAAAAATATCTTTCCAATTTCATGTCTACTCAGGGACTGAGTACTTGTTTGAGTACATTTCATGTAGACATGTATACGTGAAATGTATACAATTATATGTATAAGTGTTCTGTGATTTATTTTGCCAATGAACCTTCAAGATACAAAGTTAAAAACACATGAGAGAAGATTTATTGTTTCTTTTTTTTTTTTTTGCATTTTTAATTAATTCTCTACACAGCTTCTCTAGAAAAAATTTAAAGATAAGTACTTGCATTAATGGTTTGTTTTAAACAGAATAAATAATACTCAGAGTTAAATATTCTATCAGGCAGATGGTACATTGAAAATATACATTGAAAAGAAATGTTAGAGGGTGATTTTACAGCGTTCAGAATCAAAATCAATCTTGTTCCTTCATAATTTTACCTTATTTTGTGTAACTGATTCAATTAACTTCTGTCCTTTTTTATTGAATTACTTGGCTTGGCACAGAACTTAAAACTATCTTCAGTATTCTTTTTTGTTTGTTTGTTTGTTGTTTTTTTTTGTTAAAGGCAGCTTTCTCACAGTTGTGAAAATATTAATTTACAATACTATTTGATAGCCAGGTATGTGCGCTTTAAATCATATTTCATTTTTTCTTATATTGCCTTGGACAATTTTAATTTTTTAGTTATCCACAATCCCCTTTGACATAGTGATGTTCTCTGCATATTTGACTCTAAAATATCTAGAGACAATTTCTGAGGTATTTCTGATAATTTTGAGTGTAAATTGTAAAGGTATTAGTCAGTTGGGGTTCAGCGTTAATGGAAATGTTCACAGAATAGAATTAATCCTAATACCATAATACATACTTTAAAGTACCTAAAGTACTGTTTAGAAGGATTTAGTCAATTGATTCTAGGGCAGAAAGTGGAGTGCTGATACATTATCAGTGACTCAGTGAATACAGGAAAATGACTCATTTCTTCTCTCTCTTCTCTTCTCTTCTCTTCTCTTCTCTTCTCTTCTCTTCTTCTTCTCTTCTCTTCTCTTCTCTTCTCTTCTCTTCTCTTCTCTTCTCTTCTTCTTCTCTTCTCTTCTCTTCTTCTTCTCTTCTCTTCTCTTCTCTTCTTCTTCTCTTCTCTTCTCTTCTCTTCTCTTCTCTTCTCTTCTCTTCTCTTCTCTTCTCTTCTTCTTCTTCTTCTCTTCTCTTCTCTTCTTCTTCTTCTTCTTCTTCTTCTTCTCTTCTCTTCTCTTCTCTTCTCTTCTCTTCTCTTCTCTTCTCTTCTCTTCTCTTCTCTTCTCTTCTCTTCTCTTCTCTTCTCTTCTCTTCTTCTTCTTCTTCTTCTTCTTCTTCTTCTTCTTCTTCTTCTTCTTCTTCTCTTCTCTTCTCTTCTCTTCTTCTTCTTCTTCTTCTTCTTCTTCTTCTTCTTCTTCTTCTTCTTCTTCTTCTTCTTCTTCTTCTTCTTCTTCTTCTTCTTCTTCTTCTTCTCTTCTCTTCTTCTTCTTCTTCTTCTTCTCTTCTCTTCTTCTTCTTCTTCTTCTTCTTCTTCTCTTCTCTTCTCTTCTCTTCTTCTTCTTCTTCTTCTTCTTCTTCTTCTTCTTCTTCTTCTTCTCTTCTCTTCTCTTCTCTTCTTCTTCTTCTTCTCTTCTCTTCTCTTCTCTTCTCTTCTCTTCTCTTCTCTTCTTCTTCTTCTTCTTCTTCTTCTTCTCTTCTCTTCTCTTCTCTTCTTCTTCTTCTTCTTCTTCTTCTTCTTCTTCTTCTTCTCTTCTCTTCTTCTTCTTCTTCTTCTTCTTCTTCTCTTCTCTTCTCTTCTCTTCTCTTCTCTTCTCTTCTCTTCTCTTCTCTTCTTCTTCTCTTCTCTTCTTCTTCTTCTTCTCTTCTCTTCTCTTCTCTTCTCTTCTCTTCTCTTCTCTTCTCTTCTCTTCTCTTCTCTTCTCTTCTCTTCTCTTCTCTTCTCTTCTCTTCTCTTCTCTTCTCTTCTCTTCTCTTCTCTTCTCTTCTCTTCTCTTCTCTTCTCTTCTCTTCTCTTCTCTTCTCTTCTCTTCTCTTCTCTTCTTCTTCTCTTCTCTTCTCTTCTCTTCTCTTCTCTTCTCTTCTCTTCTCTTCTCTTCTCTTCTCTTCTCTTCTCTTCTCTTCTCTTCTCTTCTCTTCTCTTCTCTTCTCTTCTCTTCTCTTCTCTTCTCTTCTCTTCTCTTCTCTTCTCTTCTCTTCTCTTCTCTTCTCTTCTCTTCTCTTCTCTTCTCTTCTCTTCTCTTCTCTTCTCTTCTCTTCTCTTCTCTTCTCTTCTCTTCTCTTCTCTTCTCTTCTCTTCTCTTCTCTTCTCTTCTCTTCTCTTCTCTTCTCTTCTCTTCTCTTCTCTTCTCTTCTCTTCTCTTCTCTTCTCTTCTCTTCTCTTCTCTTCTCTTCTCTTCTCTTCTCTTCTCTTCTCTCTCTTCTCTTCTCTTCTCTTCTCTTCTCTTCTTTCTCTTCTCTTCTTTTCTTCTCTTCTCTTCTCTTCTCTTCTCTTTTCTTCTCTTCTCTTTCTTTTCTTTCTTTCTTCTTTTCTTTTCTTTCTTTCTTCTTCTTTTCTTCTTTTCTTTCTCTTCTTTTCTTCTTCTTTCTCTTTCTTTTCTTTCTTTCTCTTCTTCTTCTTCTTTTTTCTTTCTTTCTTTTTCTTTTCTTTTCTTTTCTTTTCTTTTTTTCTTTTCTTTTCTTTTCTTTTCTTTTCTTTTCTTTTCTTTTCTTTTCTTTCTTCTCTCTCTCTTCTCTTCTTTCTTTCCTTTTTCTTCTCTTCCTTCCTTCCTTCCTTCCTTCCTTCCTTCCTTCCTTCCTTCCTTCCTTCCTTCCTTCCTTCCTTCCTTCCTTTTCTTTCCTTTATCTATTTTTTGAGATGGAATCCACTATGGAGTGCAGGAACAGCAGGTAAGAAAGAAGGGGAAAGAGAAATTTTTAGAATCATAGAATGGCTTGGGCTGAAAGGGACCTCAAAGATCATCTAGTTCCAACCTCCGCCATAGGCAGGGATGCCACCTGCTCTTGAACACCTCCAGGGATGGGGCATCCACAACCTCTCTGGGCAACCTATTCCAGTGCCACACCACCCTCTGAGTGAAAAGGGGAAGATCCTGAGCAATTTCCTGCACCTTCTCTCAGAAGAGACCCTTCTGAGCACCAGACAATTTTTCCCTTTGATATAATCGGTTTGATTTACTGGATGGCCCATTTAGTTGTTCTAAAGGAATGCTGCTTGTGTCCTCCAGAGAGAAGAGACTGAAACTGCCCTTATTCAAATAGCAGCTGTGAGGGTTAGAGGAAGGCATCTTGGCACTGAGGTCAATATGGGGTTCATTGCTTGCAGATCCACACACAGCTATGCTGTGCCTTACCAGTCTTTTTAAAATAGAACCACTGTCTGAAATGCTTATAACCAAAACATGGGAAATACAAAATAACAATGTTCAGAAGACATAGAAAGGTTATACATATATATATATATTTAATTTCTGAACCTTCTTTTTCATGTACTTTATTTTTTAATAAGTACTTTTTTTTGCTCCTTCTCCCTTGGGAAGAAAGGAAAATTATTTTTGTTTTGTAAAGCTTTGATTATAGGTGTTTTAAAATAACTATCACTGTAAAAGAGAAACTTAAGCCATACCTTGATTTGGTTTTAACTCTCCTTGTGGAATATATTTCTAAATATGGAAGGAGATTTTATGATCTCTCCTTATATTGAACAGATTATGTAAATATATTGAAAGCAAGTTGGAAGCGTAAATCACAGATGTCGGTTTGATGGAAAGTTTGTAACCAGAAAAATCTACAGCTCCCAAATCCCAATGTGTTAATTATAAGGCAGCATCTGGTGTACAAATTTATGCCTAGCTAAGAAATGTTCAGACTAAAATAGAGTATGCTTGAGTGGGCTTAGTGTCTAAAACCTGCAGTCATCATACGGAAACTTAAAATCATGTGACCATTCAGGGTCTGTGATCTAAACTGTCTGCAGCCAGAAAAGTGATGCAAGCTGAAAGAGAAGGTGGATAAAGACATTTGAGAAAGCTAGCTGAGCTACACATACACCAGGAACAAGTTTTATTTTTCCTTAAAATAGGATATTCACATGCAGGCTGGATAGAAAAATTTGGAAATTCATTGTCTTAATAGTGTGTCATCTCTATGAACTTTAATTCTAACATAGTACACGTTTTTCATGGTTTTTGCATTAAAAGGATAAACAGCTGATAAAGTCATTTCTATTGGATGCCATGTGGTTACAGAAGACTATAGGGAGTGAAAGAGAAATGCTGTAACACATTTTATGAACAATGCAGTAGTATTGGAAAATGAATTAATTCAAACAGAGATAACTAATTCCCCTGTCAAAATTTAAGGAGGGATCCTATGCATAAAAATGAACAAACCAAACCAATGAACAACCATAGCTTGGTTAAATCTTAGTCATTTCCACATTTGAAACTGAAATATCCTCAGCTGAAATTGTGTCCAGTACTAAGTTTTGTCTAGAGCGAATGAGGATTCCCATGACGTAATGAACTCCCATCTTTTATCCATCAGAGAAACTGGTTGGAAGATGCTAGTAACTAGGGAGAAAGACATTACTGGAATTCCTCTCCCCAGACCTAAATGATCATTTTACTAACTCAGACTATCTGTATCATCCATATGACGGAAATCACCGTAAATAAAATGACTTGCTTTGAAAGTCTGGCATATCATTTATCCTGTACCTTTTCAGACATGTATAAACTCAGTTTCCTCGTATAAACTCAAAATTTCTTGCTGGTTAACAATCAAGAAAAAATAATACCCTGTAATATTGACATCAAGTGACTATAAAGTATCACAGAATCACAGAATGTTAGGGATTGGAAGGGACCTTAAAATATCATCTAGTCCAATCCCCTTGCCAGAGCAGGAACATCTAGATCAGATCACACAGGAATGCATCCTGGCAGGTTTTGAATGTCTCCAGAGGAGACTCCACAACCCCTCTGGGCAGCCTGTTCCAGTGTTCTGTTACCCTCACTGTGTGAAAGTTTAGTCTCATATTTAAGCAGAACCTCCTGTGTTCCAGCTTGCACCCATTGCCCCTTATCCTATTTAGATGTCATTAGATGTCACTGAGAAGAGCCTGGTTCCATAAGTATATACAACATTGCATAAAGATAGTGTTGGCCCCTATAACTTCCTATTTTGGGTACTGTCCTTGAATAGACCTTGGATTGAAAATTAAAATTCATGGTGCAAATCTTTACTCTTGAAATCATATAAAGTAAGTTAAAAAACAAAACAAAACAAAACAAAACAAACAACAACACTGCAGAACAGAATCAGAGGGTCAAATTAACTTGAATTTCCTTAACCAAAGAAGTTTATTTTGTTTTTATAGTTTTCTTATCACTAAGGTTCTGACACATGTTCAAACACATCCATGTGTAGAAAACACTGGAATGGTACAGTTTATAAACTGTATATATGTATATTTAGTGATGCAGAGCTATCAGTCTTTCAAAGAAGTATTTGGTAATCTTTTTCGTGCGGCTTGGGAAACTGTAGTATCTCAGTTATAGGGAAGGAGTCCAGCTTCTGTTCTCAGCACTGCCTTTGATTGAAAGTCTCTGATGTCTGCATTCCTGCACTTCGTCTGTTTGGAAGCACAGCTAGTTTACTGGTGATTGTGGAAAAACTTAGTTCAGTCTCAAGTTAGAAGTATTCTGCATTCCTGAGAGATTGAGCACAGATACTCAAAGGAGAATGGAGAACATTACATGCTCTAACATGCCTTCCTCTCCAGGATAGTACAGTGCAAAAGTTTCAGAATGCTTCTGTAATACTGATATGAGTCAAATTTCCTGAAGAAATATGAACCAAGATTTCTGGCTTTTCAGCTGTAGCTCTGGGTAATAGTTACCTTCATAGATTTAGTTTATAATAAGTTTGGAGTAGGATGTATATCTATGATAATAATGTATCTACTGAATACAAAAGTGGAAAAATATCCAAGATGTTATTTAGAAAAGCATAGAAATTGATTTCCTCGAATATTAATAACTATTTTCTTTTTTTACCAATGCTAGTGACAATTCTCAAGGTATTCTAAAAGTATTCTAAAAGCAGATGAATATGCTGACAGTTCTTTCCTTAAATGCTTGGCTCTACTTACAGATGTTGAGGTGTTAGCTATTAATCCAAGAGAACCAAGTATCCAGAGAGGGCATTTCCAGTGGCTATGTATATGCTTTTCTGAAAATGAATTGTAGGTGAGATCTTTAGCTGAAAATTAAATTTTCAAAATCATAAATAAATGCGGTTTATTTCCACTTGACAGCTGGTTTGCTTTTCTTTGCCTGTGGTGATTTTATGAGGTTTTATGACAGTGTTATGTTATTCAACAAACAGTAAGTGTTACCCCTTTCCAGAACAGTGCTCGAAGAAATACACAGAAGTATGAAGGAGGGGGCTGTTGTATCTGAGTTTAGCGTAAAGAAAGACAAACATTGGTAGACTAACATGTGATCATGGTGTCTACTGACTGACGTAGTACATTCCTGATGCACTTAATTTCATCAGGAAGATGGATACATGGATTTAGCTTTACACAGGCAGAGTTATTTTTTGTTGTTTAAACATAAGTAAATAGGTCATTGTAGATGACCCAGGATTGTTCTCAGATCTATAGAATCTAACATGGCAATACATAACTACTCATACAACTCAGTCCCACCCACATGATCAGTTGGTTGATGGTTAGAGCTCCCACTAATACAAGACATAGTTACTTATGACAATTGTGTCATTTTGATATATTTTTCCTTAATGTTATGGAGCTAATTTTTACGTACTGGTTAATGGAAAATGGTGCAAAGGTTATGACATGCTGATAAGAACAATCATGTTTGTCTTTAGACAGCACTGTTAGTCCTGAAACATTAAACAGGCAATTCAGAAAATAATTAAATACATTTAAACAAGTCTGCTTGCAATATCTTAATATCTTAATTTGGCCTTCTTATTTGTGTACACTATGTTGTCATTTAATTGTCTAATTATATATATATTATATATATATAAAAAATATTATATATATACTGTATTATATTGTGTATATATATGTATATATACAGTAAGATCCTGCCTCATCTGAGCCATGGAATTGCCAGTGTTTGATTAATGAGCAGTTATTTGATACATATATATATATGTATATATATATATTTTTTTTTTTTTCCGGATAATTCAAAGAGTGCACCCCCTGCTGTATTTTCTGTGTGCTTGTATCATCCTGTTCTGAGGACAGTTTTTTTTTTTCTTTTCTTTACTTAGTAGATGGTGATTGGTGTTCTTGTGTAAAGGAAGTAGAATCTGGAAATCTTTTTAGTGAGGTTGTGGACCTTTTTTTTTTTTTTTTCATCATAAGATACAGAGCTATTGAATCAAAAGGTCCTCACCAGAACATTATAGAACTGATGACAGGTTTTGCTAAGTAAGACAGACCACTAACACAAAGTTGCAGCATGACAATGTAGCAGAGATGGAGTTAACAAACTGGCCATTTGAGAAGTGTTCTACATATATTCACTCAGATAATACTAATATGTAGCACATTTGTACATCCTTCAGGAAATCACTAAATATTAAAAACACTAAATAAAAGGGAAGAAGAAGAATTGAGTCATGAGCTAAATAAAGACATATGTCGTTGACCTGAATTAACTGATTGCTGTTCCCCTCTTGAGAAAGGTAGTTGTAATGAGTAACAGAAACGTTGTTTCTGGAGTGCTTTTTGGAAAAGAAGAACAGTTACATAATGAGATTTTTTTTTTCCTTCCTTTGAAAATGAAATCACTTTTTTGTCCCCCCTTACTGGGAGCCTAGCTCTTCTAAAAATTACTTCAGGAGTTTCAAGTTTACAGATTTACTGTTTTTTTGAACCATTACACTTTTATTTTTCTATTCTTTTCTTTTTTATTTATTTTTTTATTTTTATTTTTTCATTTTTCAACTAAAGTCCTGCCATTCATTTTGGACAATAAAATTTTGTTAATATGTTTTCATTGTTCCGAATACTTGGCATTTTTTACAGAAGTTATTTCAATTGTACTTCAAGCTGTGCATACTACTTGATTGGGTAGTTCTGACCCTGAGGAAGCCATTCACCCCTCAGTTATAACAAATACATGAAACAAACATGAATTCATATACTGCAAAACTGACATGTCCTGAAGTATGTTGCAAATGAGATGATTCTAACTTTCTAACTTCACTAACAAAACCTAAAAAAGTTATTTATGTATGTATGTATGTATGTATGTATTTATTTGTTTAGTGGTTGCTGTTTTGTGGTTGCTGTTTTATGGCAGTAATTTTATTCTCCAAATTCAAAAGTATCCTGAAAGACACTTGTTTTTATAAATTACAAGGTGCTTGTTTGCATACAGAACGGACAGCGTTCAAAATTCCATATCTGGTCAACCAAATGAAAGCTCTCAAACTGTTAGCCTTGTTTCTTCAGCCTCTTGTACTTCCATCCTTCATTTTTTGTTGTGAATCCCAGATTATTATTATTTTTTTTATTTATCATGCATTGTTTTATCTTAGCATCCTAATTCCTTCTTACTGAGGACTGAGACGTTTTGGTACCTGAGTTTCAGTTAAAACAGAATCCAATCTGAGAATGACCAAAAGGAAAATCCAGGCTTTTACTGGCATTTCTAAGGAACATCTTTTCTTTACACTCAGCTTTTCACCATCTGTAGCTGTTTCCTGACCTAACTGGTCATACTATAAGAAGTCTTCTGATAGAGAACATTTTTTTCCTTTTAATTTTCTATGTTACATGTAACTTTTAATCTGCAGAATATCCCTGCTTGGCAGTCTTAGTTCTGAAGCCCAGTTCTACTTATTTGTTTCCTGTACAGAAACATTTCACTTCATGATATACCTTTGTCACCATTTTCACCTTTGAGATGACAATTGCACTCTCTTTGAGAAGAATGTGATGTAAATTGAGCATAGTTTCAGAAGTGTGTATAACGTAACCTCTCTATGGTGTATATTTTGTTCACGTCTTCCCTCCCTAATAGTTCTTACCACATCTTATTTGATTTGTGTTGTTGATCATTACTAAGCAGTGAGCCGATACTTTTACTGAAACCCTACAGAGCCTCAGAAGTTTACAAATGCCCATGTGTGTGATTTTCCATTTATGTTTGTTGAATTTCATTTCCTGTTTTTTATCAGATGGTAACTTAAGACTCTTCTGCAACCTGCCTCATCTTCAGTACTCTGTATACAACCATTACTTCCTCAGTGAACTATTGACTCCTTTTTGTGAATAATTTGCAAAATTAATAAAGAGAACAGTAACAACACAGTCATTAATGGCAACAGTTTAAAATTATATTTTTTCCTATTTTATGTCTCCTGGTCCTTAACTGGTAATTACGTATTGTTTATGTAAGGGCCTTCCACTTTATTCTGTGACAACTTACTTTCTCCAAGACTTCCTAGTTAGACACCTAGTTAAATACTTTTCACAAAGCCAAATAGGAAATGCTGACTGGATATCTCTCTTGTTTACATGTTTACTGACCCTTTAAGAGAAGTCTATTGAATTTGTGAGGCATGCATCTCTTGTACAGAAAGAGTACAAGTTTCTTCCTCTTTTTATCATATATAACTTCAACGGAGTGTTCAAAACTGTAACTTTTAGTAAAACTGAAAGTAAACTTTTAGTAAAACTTTTTTTTTTTTTTTTCTTTCCAGTCTGTTGAAAATACATTTGTAGTTGTCATTTATGTCTTCAAAACACTGTTTTCTGGAGGGATATCTGACATGTTATTTCATTATAATAGCAGCTTTCTTAAGGTGTTCGTTTTAAACTTAATGGTAAATTGGATTCCTGATAACAATTAAGAATTCATCTTCTTCACACACATCAGGAAATCATTTAAATATTCTGCATCATTTTACAATAATGGTGTACTTAACTTATAAACAAGAGAAAAGCTACTTCGTTTATTTTAAACATAACTGCTTGTAGACTGATTTATTGTATTATTTCTGTATTACTTGTTTTCTCTTTTTTAATTTATTGCGGAAATGCACAATAATTATTACATTGCACTTCTGCTAAACATTATTTCTGAAAAGCTGCAATTGTCTGTTGTAACTTCTATTATTATTATTATTATTATTATTAATTTTGACAGGTTGAATAGGGCAACTCTTCCTTTAGTCTGCCTGAAAGGCACTCTTCATATTTATGCTTTCTTTCTCATTACAGAATCTTAATATGAACACTTCACAGCTCAAAGTGTGGAAAAAGTCATTAAACTAGTTGTCTAATCAGAAATGTGTAAAAAATATAATTAAACTAATAGAAGTCTGGCTTAATTATTCAAAAGTATATTAAAGCACATGTAGTACAAGTGCTTGCAATCTGTTATTCCACAGAAGATATTTTGCATTTCTTTAAGATAGTATTTGATACACAGCCATATGAATATGCTCATAGAAATAGCATCAACATTAAGCATTATTATAATTTGCACATGGCGTGTTCACATGAAAGCTTCAACTGCATGAATACACTGATGTTGCACTGTGGGTAACCCTTTTTTTCCTGACATTATATGGGGAGCTCTTCTGTGTCTCTTGCTAAAATCAGTGCTTTTCAAAGCAAGACAGAACTGTTCAGGACTCATGATGTGATACAGGAACTTTCATTCACAGGTGGAAAATCTAAGTTCGGTTTATATTAAGAATAGCTCATTTTTAACCAACAAATTGTGCCATTCAACCATTCTATTGAGGTCTCTGTCAGCAAGATATAACTTGTGTGTTCTGTTATTTAGAATTCGTGTATTAAAAAGAATATCATTTATTTCCTAGAATCATAGAATCATTAAGGTTGGAAAATACCTAGAAGATCATCTGGTCCAACCATCCCCCTACCACCAATATCATCCACTAAACCAAGTCCCTAAGTACCACATCCAGCCTTTCCTTACACATGCCCAGGGACAGTGACTCCCCCACTTTCCTGGATGACCCCTTCCAACACCTAACTACTCTTTCTGACAATAAATTAGGAAATTTCCAACCTGAACTACCCCTGGAACAATTTGAGGCCATTCCCTCCTGTCCTAAATTTGGATCCCTCATTTTTCTTTTTGCTGTTTAAGTATGAAAATTATTTAGGTCCCTGTTGTTTTTTTTGGTACTGAAATACGAAAGAGAACAGATCATATGCTCCTATTCCCAACCCCATGAAACTACAGTTGAAGAGCATTAACGAATTGTTATTCAGAAATTTCTACTGCAAATGCCAATGTGATTTTTTATTTTTATTTTTTTTTACATTTTTAATGTATTAAATAATGCAGTAGATATGTTTACATTTACATTATTTACAGTTGGTATATTTTCTTCCACCTCTGACTGAAATCTGAAGTGATCCATCTAAAAAAAAATCATTGTTTCAGAAAATACTTGCCTTTTAGGAAAAATATGAAAGATTACATATTAATGTAAGAGCTTCATGGAGTAGTCCAGGTTATAGTTTATGAGGAGCAAAAGTGAGCTGCTGTGTCTCTCTAGTGATAGAAAATTGCCATTTTTGTTAATTCTTGTCTGGTGAAAGGTTGACTCGTAGGGTTTTTTCCACTCTTACTGGAATTGAGCTTATGAAAGAAGCAGTCTGAGAAGTTGCTTTGCAGAAAGGTTTTTCTGTCTGTTCTGCTTGTTTGTTTTTGCAGTAAGTGAGAGTATCCTGGCAGAAAAATCAGTGCTTTTCTGAATTGTTGCTGTTTTTTTTTTTTTTTTTTTTTTTTTGCGTGTGTGTGTTTGTTTTTTAAATACTGTTTGCGAGATCAGAAAACAAAGTGGATCAGAACAAATTGCAAATAACTTATTCTCCTGTTTACCAAAATTTATTTCCATGCAATAAATGCTAAATCATGGAATATAAGTCCACAACAATAAAAAGTTGTATTTTTAAATTACATTTTATAACTGAAATGTCTTACAGTAACCATTAATACTATGAATTAATATGCATTGCATATGATCTCAAGTATACTTCATAAATGTCATGGCAAGAGAAAGAACAGATTAAAATCATTAACTACATCATGTAGATTATAAAAACAGGATTACAGTTATGGGAGAGGGTAAATCTTTTTTTAATTTCATATTTTTAATTGACTGCTTCTGTAGTTAATTAAACATTTTGTGTAGGTTTTGGTTACAGTCTTAGTGGAAATTATTTTAAGCAGCTATTAAATTCAAAATCTTTCATATGAATATTTTTAGTCATAGAATGAGATCATCGTGTTAGTAGATTGTATTGGAGCTGAACATTTAATATTCAAGACATAAATTTGTATTAAACGTCTTACAATAATTTACTGAAATTTCTATTCTCTTGAGCATCAGATGACATGATCAATTTAAGTCATCATCTGTCACCTCCTGCTTACTCCAATATTTCATTATAGAACAAGTAAAGATTTTTTTTTTTTTTTCCCAGTGAATACTATCTTGGTTGCAGGCTATATTTTCAAAAGAACATAAATATTGTAAGGATATTTTGAGGCTAAACCACATGCTTCTTACTCAACTTTATCTTGAAGATACAACGGTTGTACATATATACATATATATATATATGGCATACAATATATACAATATGGAACTGTAACCTGGAGAGATTTCTACTTTGCAGATTGGTGAACATGCTTGCTAGATTTCACATATTACTTCTTCAAATGCAGGAAAACATTGAGGTTCTCTCATTTCCATAGGCCTGAGAACGTCCTACTTCTCACTTTTAAATTTGATAATAAGTCCTCCTATAAAACATTGACAACATCATAGGGAATATTATATTAATAATACCTCTTATGAAATTTTCCTTTATCCAACATTTCAAAAAAAAAAAAAAACCACATAAATAAAAACAAAAATAAAAACAAAAACAAACAAAAACTTTCTTCTGGAATCAAAATCTTTTCATTTGGAGAATAAATATTATGTAATTCCATTTTTTCATTGGAGGTAGGAAAATTAGATTGACAGGCTAAGATTTGTTACAAGATATACTTCAGATTACAAACAGCATTGCGACTACAACAGTGACCAAATTATTATATTGTCATTATGCTTCAGAGAACTCAGAAAGCTTCCACCCTTAGTTCAAAGTGCCTAGTTTGTTTCAAAAGACTTAATGTTACCACACCTGAGAATTCGTTTGTTTGTTTGTTTATTCACAGAAATCAAGATATATGTGTACTATTTTTTTTTGAGAAACCTAACCATCTTAAACGTCACTGGATGATGAAATATATATATATTAAAAACAAAAGAAACAAACAAAAAATGTAATAATATATATGTATTTTATTTAATTGCCTAATGCATGGCAACAATAAGTTCCATTGATTGCAGATGAAATGAAATAGTTGATCCCTATTCAAAGGACACATCACAAGAATGAAGATCATATAAAGAATTAAAATCTACTTGAACTTCCTCTACCTGTGACTGTATTTAATTCATGAGCTGTTTGCAGAAGTGCAGGTTTAACACTATAATATAAAAAGTTCACTGATATTCAAATACATTTTTGGCAAGTGTACACATTCTTGCATAATGTTCTGTAAGCTTCTAAGTGAGAACTAAGTTTAGAACTTCAATTTTTCCAAGTTTTGTGAGTTCCCAAGAAACTTGTCTTTTCATTAGTTTTTTTTTTTTTTTTCCTGAGCAAATGCAACTGTTTAAATTGGATGATATTATTCCATTGGCTAAACAAGTGAGTTAAACATTCTTGCCTTCCTGTGAAGTCAAAAAAAACTTTATTTGGTAGTATATAGCCCTTCTTTCACTGCTTAAATGGAACCTTGAAACCTTCATTTTTCATTTTTTTGAAAATTATTATTATTTAATATTATTATTTTATATTATTTAATAATATTATTTAATAATATTATTTAAAACTTGTACATATTAGAGTGTTGAAAATCATCATAAATTGATTGGTCTTTCAAGACAAATGCCTCTAAGTTTCCAGGGTAGTTGTATAGTATCACTAAGAGCAATTTTTGTAAATGGTCTGCCATCCAAATTTTGAGCCATACACTGCAACTTTAAAGTATAAGACAGCTATTACTGTAGACAGCTTTGGAAATGGGCTTCTTGTGAAAGAAAAATACAGTAGCTGCAGACCTCAGACAGGTGGTATTACAGGTTTGTATATATTCCACCCTTTATTTCTCATGCAGTCATGTGGTTTGGGAAGAAAATAGTCCTGCCATTGCTTGAAATTAGATATATTCATCTAAGAAAAGTGTTTCCTCTATCAGTGATGGCATCCCTGTATTCTTGTCCTCTGGCATCATCAGTGATATATGTACGGCTTTGTGGCTTCAAAAGTTATCTTCATCTACTGTGAATAAATTCTACTAAAAAGAAATAATTTTCCAAAGTACATTTCTGCACTGATGATTTGATTTTAAAGCAGCTGACTTCTTTTAAAAAGAGAATGTTCCCACCAGCAGAAGTGGCATTATGGGTGGATTAATTAGTTTTTGAAATCTGAAAGTACTTAGCTGTTACAGCTTAGTAAATCACTAACACAACCGCTGTGAGATTTAGATTAACTGAAGCCTAGAACATGTCTCCAAATCATACGTTTGTTCAAATATAATGAGGTTGGACTTAGAGATCACAAAACCAAACGGGACCCCAGAAGAACCACTAATCAATGCATAAGCAAAGCATAATTAATTGTTTTAGTATAAGGTGCACTTTGCAAATCATTCTGGTAGTTGTTCATAACTAGGGAAGCTTATCCAATGTTTTGCATTCTCAAAACATAAGGTGAGAAGGAACCTGAGAAATATGTAAACTGACCCTTTCCTCTTTGCTTTATTCCTGAGTGAAAGGAACCATAACGGTTATTCTCCTTTGGTACTCTAAGAGAAGCAGAGACAGATAAGCTGTTTTCCCTTTCTGGCTTCCCCTACTACTGTTTAAAAGACATTATTAAGGGTAACTTTGCCATTGGTTTCTTTCACCCATGTGGAGAAAGAGTGTAAGGCAGAGACTGTGATATTGCTTTTTCTTAACTTGGAGAAGAATCACAGGAAAAAAAAAAAAAAAAAAAAGCATCTATTTTCCATTTGATGATGGAGGGGTTTGAATGTAGTCTAGAAATGAGTAGTTTGCAGCCTAGAGAGGGCTATGTGTGAAAAATTCACACAACACTCCCTCATGTAAGGAAGGAAGGAAAATTTATTTATTTGAAAGATCTTGAAGTCTAGCAATATTCTCTGAAGACAGATAACTGGAGCATGGAACCAATAGAAAAGTGTATTATGCACAACAATTAAGCTTATTCTGAATAGTAACTACTTGTAAATCTCACATAACTGATTAATACTTCCTTTCCATATTAGCAGTGTTGTGAGAAGACTGTTGCTTGCATATAATCTCTACGTGAGGAGTCTGAGAGGGAGGGGGGTTTGTGTGCATACTTAGATTTGTATTATGTTTTAACATTGCTACTCTGGGCAGTGCATACTGCAGAATATGTTAGGAAAAAAAAAAAAAGTACTGAGCACTGAGGTTTTAACCAAACACTCTTATTTTGAGTTTATAAGTCTACAAACTACAATAAAATTACTGTATTTCTTCTTATTTTATGACAGAGGAGATCCAATTTGGTAGCTGTAAGTGTCTGAATTAATAACAACCTAAATATGCCAGATAGACAGTGTTAGCATCTACAGGCAGAATTTACTTACAGATAGGTTTAATTTTCTTATCAAGGTAAAATGTGATATAAACCGGAATTGAACTTGTGATCCATGCATTCAATGTAATTCTTCAGGCACAAGACCATCCATCAGTATCACTTAATTTCTGATTTCAGAAAACTAATATTGGCCCTGATATGCTATGACTTGCGTACTCAATGCAACCTAAAGGTTTTGAAATGGGGACCTCCTTTCCTGTGCTTTTATTCCTATATACACACTCAGTATCTTTATTATGCTTTTAAATATCGTATTACAGTCTCAGTACTTTACATATTGTGTTTTAGTAGTTCTACAGCAGGAAGATCATATGAAAGTCTGAAGAAGTATTATTATTTAGGGAGTCATAAGCAAGGGAGGGAGGATAGCAAATATTTTATAGATATATAAAACAGATTTTCATTCTTAATAACAGTTGTACTTCTGCTTTTAACAAATTGATCTCATACTACAAATAATAGACTACTACAAGAACAGTACTTTAGCAACTGATATAGCAGATTTCTTGAAATAAGCATTATATAATATACATAGAGAAAATTTTCTGCATACTGTACTTCTCTGAACAGTCAAAAACCTGTGCAATAGTAGACAGTTGTTTTGTGTTGGTAAGAAGTTTGCAGGCATGAGGGAGAGTAGAAAATAACCTTGGTTTGAATGTTGCTTAAGATTAAATTATTCTTAATAAAGTGCACCTTCATTTTCATGCTTTCATTCTTAGGAGATAGAAAATTGCTAAACATATCTAGCGTGGTTCAGACACAACATCATTTGCAAAACATATTTACTTAGAAATATAAGCTTTTATACTTTGTTTTAAAAACCCTTCAGAGCAGACATCTCGTTTGTCTGTTTTGTGAAACACTGTATGTAATGACAGGGCTCTGGTTTTAAGTGTACTAAAACAGAGATAACAGACATATGTAATGTGAAAACTGTATATGAGAAAGGAATTTTTCCTACTGAGTGAAATGATGGGTTCATATAATGGCTTTTGGTAATCTGTAGTGCTGATAGCTTCTATTGTCCACTTAGAATTATGACCTATTGAAAGCCTCATGGTTTCAGTTCATCAGATGATATATAAATGTTTTGCAAATATAATACTGTTGTCTTTGTTGTGATATTGTCATTTTGATCATCAGGGAATATTTATATAATATCTACATACAATTTTATGTGTGTATGTTCATTCCTGTTGAGTGGATTGACTTACACAGTAGACTTTACTGCAGAGGTCCATTTGAAAGTTTAAAGATTTAAGGAAAATATGAGAGTAATCAACTGTGTTTTATATCGAAGAACAGTGACTGAACTTGTTGTTTAATGGCAGGTAGTCTGGGGTGAGATTTTTACAATAGTACATGAATTCCATTCAAAATCAGTGATGTTTTAATGCCTAACTGCTTAAGGCTTCTTTAAAAATCAGAGCCACTTTACACATCAACAATCCATCAAATCTCCTGGTTTTATAGTTTTATATATATATATAATATAACATCATTCTCATGTCTTATACATAAATTCTGAAATGCAAGGTTTATTATATCCTACTCCTGCTTGACATAAATTTAAGTACGTGATATTGTTTAGCATTCTTCTGATGGATCATATTTTCTTACAACGTTACTGATTAACAAAATTACTGTAACAGTTTAGTTTTGATGCATTTTTCGTGACCTGAAACTTTTTTTGACATTTGAAATTGTTTAAATGAAGTGAGAATGCTATGAATGAATGTTAACTTTTTAATTCAGAATTGGAGTTTGAAAACTCAGTTTAAGATATTGAAATCAGAATGAAAAGTAATCTGTTTCTATTAATCATTAAAACAAAACATTAATTTTGCCTGAATATTTATTTTAGTTTGTATCAGTTTATGTCATTAGCCTTTGACAAGTTTGCACATGTGATTCTTCTTTATCAATATACATAAACTAAGAATCACTTTGCTTACTTACTTTGCCTTCCTGTTTCTGCCTTACATCTGTTACAGCTCTATTAGAGAAGATTTAAAGAGACCAAAACAAACAAACAAACAAAATACCTAGAATGGATTAGTGCTTTGGAACACAGGAGGTGTTCACTGGTGTTCATGAAAAATGCGTGAATATTAATTCCTGCTACCAAGTTGAACTGGAGACAGTGAAGAACTTGTTATATACAGCAATATAATTGTCTCTCAATAATATCCAACATTTACTAGCTGTGGACATACAAAAAAAACTCTATGTTTAACAGGTGAATTAATAATTTTAAGAAAACCAAATTTAATGTGTTTTAACAAAACAGTTTTCAAATGTTGTAAGAACAAACAAACAAACAAACAACTTGTAGTCATTTTTTGAAATACAAATAATTATCTAATTGAGTTATGTTTCAGGACCTATTGTGTATTCTGAAATCTGAGAGTGGTCTTGTAGGGAGTTAGCAGATAAAATTTTCTTATGGTACTACATGACTGAATCCTGGCTTCACTGAAAGCTGTTTCTGAAGTTTCCTTATTTTCTGTTAGAATGAAAGGAAATAGGTTGGATAGTTTGTTAGGAGCAACATGTGAGATTGAAACAAATTGCAGACACTTAGAATAACATGAGAGTTTCAAAGTCTGTTTGGGTTCAATGTAGGGCCAGAAAGATGATGAAGGGACTGTAACAGCTGTTCTGTAAAGAAAGGCTGACTGTTCAGCTTAGAGAAGAGTTTCTGGGGGATCTCATCATACTCACCCTGAGAGAGTGCAGAGAAACAAAGACAGGCCTTTTTCAGTGATGCCCAATGCAAGAGGCAAATACACACAAACTGGAACATAGAAGGTTCCCTCTGAATGTCAGCTAGCACTTACTGGGCAGATGATACTTACTGGCACAGGTGTCCGACAGAGGTTGTGGAGTCTCCCTCCTCATTGATATTCTGAAGCCATCAGAAACCAGGACATGGTCCTGGGCTACCAGCTCTAGGCCTTGCTTCAGCAGGGGGATTGGACCAGATGACGTGTAGAGGTCCCTCCAGCCTCAACTGTTTGGTGATTCTCTGAGTTTTACTTATGGGCTTACATGTAATACTTTCTCATTTTTCGTTATAATACAAACATGCCTTTGAATTAATGCAACTAGGAAATAAAGTTGCTGTATTAGGCAAGAACTTACCAGGTAAAAACTGCTTTAGGATGCTGTTTTTGACTTTTATAAGAGTTATATATGCTCATGTAGGTAATAAAGTCAGTTCACAGTGAAATGTTCATGTTGAAGTGATATATTGTTAGAATCAAGTCACATACACCAAAGAATTAATGAAACCTTCCACTTATTTTTTCTATGGTGTGGAACTATCTGATAAGGTAATGTCTGGTGATAAATTGAGTTTATGGTGAACTGTTAGATTCAATCTTCGGCTGTAAATCTCCAAAGCTAGATTTTTTCAGCAGAGAAGCTAAAGTCACTGCAGTGTACACAAACTGTCACTTGAATCAAATTAATCCTGACAAGGATAATATCTCTTGTGAAATCTTCCTTAAGTGGGGTCACAAACAGTTCAGAATAAAAAGCTGAATGGAAAATTTTCTCCTGCAATAACATAAATTTTCTTTCAAATATGTGTCACAAACTCTTGTTATTCTTAAAACTTCAAAATTTTCTCCTGTATGACTATTTATAACTTAATATTACTAAATAAATTAAAACATTAACTATTTTCTGGAGGAGAAATTGCCTGGTGTCCTTTCACTCTTTCATTCTTTCAGTAGTCTCGAGTGTTTAACCTCTTTTGCAGCCTCATGAGTTCTTGACAAGGATATAAATGAAAACAGCAACCAATAATTAAAACTTCCACAATTATGGGCTTACAGTCTTACAATGTATACTCTTGTATATATTGTAAGCAAGTGTCTGTCAAATTTACTTCTCGTATTGTTGTCCCATTCAAATTCTGATTTAGAGATTGAGTACTAAAGGTTGTTCCGCACTGAAACCTACTGCTGAATCAGTAGGCAAGTTTCTTAATAAAGGAATAACTACAGAATTTAGCTATAAAGTTACTGCAATAACTGTGCTTGTACAGAGGTCGCGTAACTTTTGTCTTGAAAGGGAAGTTTTGTTATTTTAAATCTACTTCAGTGACAGCTTTGTTAATCACATATAAAATCATGTAGGAATAGATGGAACATTCAAAATATATTTTAAAGTGTGACTGTAGTATATACTAGAATACTTCTGGGGTGAAGCATAAGATTTATTTTCCAGTTGTAGATTAATACTGAACTTAGATCAAAGAAACAGAATAAAGAACAGTAGTTAAGAGAACTAAGCTTAATTTTCCAAGTATGACATTTAAATTATAATTCAAATGTTAGTGGTTTAGTAAAGAATCTTGCTATAGAGAAAAAGTGGGAGGCAAATATCAGAATAAAATTACTTTTCCCGGTGAGATATTTATTGGTGAATGGACTGAAATTGTTGTTTTCTTTCCTGGTAATCACAAATCAAACCCAGTAATAAGTTGATGTTCAAATGACAAGAAGTATAGAATTGAAATATAGAAAGGTTTAAAAGAATTTACTGTTTCAGAGAGAAATAATAGATGTAAGTATAGAAACCAGTGAATAGTAAAAGGTAGTCTGGAACTTAATGTTCAGGCTTTTTCATATTAACAGATTTGAAAGAGGACATGCAAGGGAAATGCTGTTTTTTAAAGAGGATGTAATTAATCCACTGAACTGATTGATGAAAAAGTGACAAATTACCACAGACCGAACATTGATCAGGTATTTGTGTGGACTATAACAATGTCCAGAAAAACTTCAGAATGAGGGGAAAAAGTTAAGTAAAAAGTAATCTGAGGCCTTAAGACATGAGATAACTAACAGTTATCATTGCTAACTGCTATATTAATCTTCTCCTAAAATGTTTCTTTCTGGACAGTGCGAGAAACAAGGCAGTGAACTCAATTAATTATTTATGTAAAATAGTGCAGAAGATCTGGTGATCCACCTCAATAAAAAATAATAAATAAATTATTATTATTAATAATAATAATAATATAACAACAACAACATAAATAAATAAATAAATAAATAATGAGATGAGTTGATTTTAACACTATCAGTGTGGACCTTCAACCCTATTGACCAAGGCAGGGAAGAGGCAAGGGGGTGGATTAATAGGCAAGTCCAAGAGAAGGGAACAGGTAGCTGCATTTAGTTTGAGGAGCTTTTCTGGGCCCCATGGGTGCACTGTGAGACCTATGACTTACACAAGAAGTTAATCTGTAATTTCCATACAATTAGTTTCATTTACTGATGAATGGAAGATTGGTGAATTGGTTTGTTCCTCTGGTTCTGTATTGTGTTTTCTCACTAATGTTACCATGAATAATTTATTGAGAATGCTGATAATTACTAATTGCTTTGGGAAAGCCAACAGATTTGTTTTTACTTGTTGTAATCAACAACACGCCAAAAGTGTAAGCCTGCACGGTGCTGAGTGTCTTCTACAAGAAGCTGTGTCTTCTACAAGAAGTTGTGTCTTCTACAAGAAATTGTATCTTCTGCACCTTTCTGTCCCAAACTTTGTAAACTTTTCAATTTTGAACATAAAAACGTCAATTATTTCAGAATTTAATTAATTAACACAAATACAACATCCCAGAAATACAGGCCTTACTGGACCCATGTAGAGTCTTTACTGAATTGTGTTTATTGTATTTTATTCCATTTTATATAAATCACAAAGAAGGCTGAAAAACTTCAAACATAGAAACAAAGAAGTTTCTCTTGGGAGATTTGCTTGTAACATTCTTTGGTTTTATTAATGCCATCCAAAATAATGAAAACTTAATTTGTTTGTCTTGCTTTCAGGACTGTTGAAAATTACATTGCTCTGATGGTTGTGATTCCAGTTGTCTAACAAAGAAGTGCAAAAGCTGTAAATTATCACCTAATAGGAGCTGTATCTTGCTGCCAAGAATGAATAAATAGGAAACTAGAGGCAGTTTGTATGTGCAATAGGGAAAATGTCAAAAAAATATTGACAGGAAAAAAAAATAAAATTCAGTAATTTATTAATATTTAATGTGTATGATTGGAAGAGAAGATATGTTTATATCTTGTTACTCTTTTTTTTTTTTTTTAAGAGAGAAATATAGGGTGTGCAAGGAAATATATTAAACACATTTAAACACATTTAAACATATAGAAAACTTTATGGCATGATCATCTGAAAGAGAAAAAATGTATCTCTTGTTGCACATACAAATAATAAAAGATATAAACTGAATCTGATAAATTCCATACCACTGAAAAATGTAAAAGGAAATTAAATTTGTTAAACAGGACCTACCCCTCGGGAACCCATGTTGGCTGTGACCTATGACTGCATTGTCGCCCAGGTGCACTTCAATAACTCCCAGGATAATCTTCTCCATAATTTTACCAGGCACTGACATGAGATTGACAGGCCTGTAGTTACCAGGGTCTTCTTTCTTGCCCTTCTTGAAAATTGTCACAACATTTGCCAGTTTCCAGTCAACTGGAACTCTCCAGATTCCCAAGACTGTTGAAAAATAATTGAGAGAGGTCCTGCAATGCCATCAGCCAGCTCTCTGAGCACTCTGGGGTGAATCCCACCCGGACCCATGGACTTGTATGGATCCAGGTGGAGCAGCAAATCTTGCACACTTTCAGGGTTGGCTCGGAGTTTATCAGTCCCACTACCACGGTCCTCTAGCTCAGGGCACCTGGGGTCCCAAAGCCGATAATCAACACTGAACACAAAAGCAAAGAAGTCATTTAATATTCTTGTCATTTAACAAGCTTTGCCTATGTCCTTGTTTGTGAGGTGACCATCCCCATCAAGTAACGGACCTGTTTTCTCTTGTCCTCCTTTTTCTATTTACACATTTTAAAAAAAGCCCTTTTTGTTGTCTCCCACAGAGCTGGCAAGCGTCAACTCTAATTGGGCTTTGGCTGCACAAATTTTTTCCCTACAAAGGTGAAGAGTGTCCCTGTAGTCCTTCCATGCTGCCTGACCCTGCTTCCAGCAGCCATACACTTTCTTTTTTTGCCTAAGCTCCAGAAGAAGATACTTAGTTACTGAAGCTGACCTTCTGCCCCACTTGCTTGACTTCCAATACTTTGGAATTGCCTGATCCTTTGCTTTCAGGAGGCAGTGCTTAAAGTTTGACCAGCACTGATAGATGCTGACACCTTCAAAAGCAGTTTCCCAGGGTACCTTGCTAACTAGTTCCCTGAGCAGCTGAAGTCTGCTCTCCCCATATCCAGGGTTGAAGGTTTGGTGTCAGTTTTCTTCCTGTCACCAAAATATTTAAACTCAACCACTTCATGGTCACTATGACCAAGACAACCACCAATTGCCATGTTCTGCACAAGACTTTCTTTGTTCTCCAGCAACAGATCTAGGAGGGCACATTTCCTAGTTGTCTCCCTTAGCACCTGCACCGAGAATCACAGAATCACAGAATCATCCAGGTTGGAAGAGACCTCCAAGATCATCGAGTCCAACCTCTGACCTAACACTAACAAGGCCTCCACTAAACCATATCACTAAGCTCTACATCTAAATGTCTTTTAAAGACCTTCAGGGATGGTGACTCAACCACTTCCCTGGGAAGCCCATTCCAATGCCTAACAACCCTTTCGGTAAAGAAGTTTTTCCTAATATCCAACCTAAACCTCCCCATTGAAACATTAGCCCATTCCCCCTTGTCCTGTCACCAGGCACATGCGAGAATAGACCAACCCCCACTTCGCTACAGCCTCCTTTAACGTACCTGTAGAGTGTGATAAGGTCGCCCCTGAGCCTCCTCTTCTCCAGGCTGAACAATCCCAGCTCCCTCAGCCACTCCTCGTAAGACTTGTTCTCCAGACTCCTCACCAGCTTTGTTGCCCTTCTCTGGACTCACTCCAGAACCTCCATGTCCTTCTTGTAGCGAGGGGCCCAAAACTGAACACAGTACTCGACGTGCGGCCTCACCAGAGCCAAGTACAGGGGGACGATCACTTCCCTAGACCTGCTGGCCACCCTGTTTCTTATACAAGCCAGGATGCTGTTGGCCTTCTTGGCCACCTGAGCACACTGCTGGCTCATATTCAGCTGCCTATCAACCAGTACTCCCAGGTCCTTCTCTGCCAGGCAGCTTTCCAACCACTCATCTCCCAGCCTGTAGTTCTGCTTGGGGTTGTTGCACCCCAGGTGCAAGACCCGGCACTTGGCCTTGTTGAACTTCATGCAGTTGGCCTCAGCCCATCGGTCCAGCCTATCCAGATCCTCCTGCAGAGCCTTCCTACCCTCGAGCAGATCGACACATGCACCTAACTTGGTGTCATCTGCAAACCTACTGAGGCTGCACTCGATCCCCTCATCCAGATCATCAATAAAGATATTAAAGAGAACTGGCCCTAGTACTGAGCCCTGGGAGACTCCACTAGTGACTGGCCTCCAACTGGATTTAACTCCATTCACCACGACTCTTTGGGCCCAGCTACACAGCCAGTTTCTAACCCAACGAAGCATACGCCAGTCCAAGCCATGAGCAGCCAGTTTGTCGAGGAGAATGCTGTGGGAAACGGTGTCAAAAGCCTTAAACGAGATGCTTTAAGAACCTCATGGACCTTCTTGTGTCAGTTGTCTGATATTCTGTCTGGCAAGTTGAAGTCCCTCATAAGGACAAGGGCAGTTGATCTTGTTGGTATCTCTTAGTTCCTCAAAGAATAATTCATCAGTGTCATCATCCTGGCCATGTGGTCTCTATTAGATGCCCACAATGACATCCCCTTTGTTTATTTGTCCCTTAATCCTTACCCAGAGGCTCTCAACTTTGTCATTGCCAACTGCAAGCTCCACACAGTCCAGCCCCTCCTTTACATATAGCTCCCTGCACCCTCGCCCACACACACACCCCACCCCAGTCTCACCTGCCCTGTCTTTCCCTCCTGAAGGGCCTGTAACCATCTATTGCAACACACCAGTCACAGGACCCATCCCACCAGGTTTTGCTTATGTCAATTATGTTGTAGCTCCGGGACTGGGCCAAGACTTCTAGCTCCTCTGGTTTATTCCTCATGCTGCCTGCACTGGTGTAGAAGCACTTCAAATGCACTTCATTGTATGCATCACCTCATGGAGCAGACCAAAGGACCTCACTAGCACACAGTCCTTCTGATTCTGGCACGCCATCCCGTGGCTTATCACCAGCAGGCCAAGTTTTATCTCTTTCTCCCTTCAACTCTAGTTTAAAGCCCTATCGATCTGTTCTGCCAAATCCTGGGCAAAAATCCTTTTCCCCCTCTGAGACACATGCATCCCAACTGATGCCAGCAGACCTGGTGTCGTGTAGACCTTCCTTTGATCAACAAACCCAAAGTTCTGTTGGTGGCTCCAGTCTCGGAGCCATGTATTGATGAGCTGAGTCTGCCTGTTGCTGTTGATACCGCCTACTAGAACAACAGAGGCAAACATGACCTGTGCCCCTGATACTTTAACCAGTCACCCCAAAGCCCTAAAGTCCCTTTTGATTGCCCTTGGACTTCTCCTTGCTACTTAGTCATTACCAACTTGAAAAAACAGTAACAGGTAGTAGAGAGAAGGCCATACCAGGCGAGTGACTTTTCTAGCAATGTCTCTTTCCTGAGCCCCAGGGAGGCAGCAGACTTCCCTGTGCATTGGGTCTGGACAGCAAATCGGGCCCTCTGTCCCTTTCAGAAGGGAGTCCCCTATGGCGATAACCCTTCTTTCTTTCTTGGTGGAAGATTGGAAATTAATTGATCATGTTTGCTCTTTTCAGAAACATCTTGAGGAACGAGGTTATGCTAGCAGAATAATCCAGTTACAAAACATTTTAAACTCAGTTTCCAACTGATTCAACTATATTAAATAGTTTTTTTTTTCTTTTTCTTTTTCTTTTAAACAATACATCAGTAAAATCCCTATCATATTCGGACTTACTACTAAAGTTTTTTGTGTTACTTAGTGAACACACACATGAATAGTAATGTTGCATAAAATGTAACAGTAATGCTCACATATTAGTTGTTGAATCTATTTTAGGTATCTTAATATCATGAAGATTTTCAAAACATTTGCTGCAGTATATAAAAGTCATGGATTTAGGTGTACTTTCTCTTGAAGATTTTTTTCTACATGGTTTCATTATTTTCTGTAAGAATCATGTGTATCCCAACATTTATTATTGTTTTTGTTGTTGTTGTTGTTATTATTATTATTATTATTATATGGAAATAGTTGTGTGAATTCCTACAAATAAAGAGTTTACAGAATCACAGAATGTTAGGGATTGGAAGGGACCTTGAAAGATCATCTAGCCCAATCCCCCTGCTGCCCCTGCTGGAGCAGGAACACCTAGATCAGATCACACGGGAATGCATCCAGGCAGGTTTTGAATGTCTCCAGAGAAGGAGACTCCACAACTCCCCTGAGCAGCCTATTTCAGTGTTCTGTCACCCTCACCATTAAAAAAAAAAAAAAAAAAAAAAAAAAAAGTTTCTTCTCACATTTAAGTAGAACCTCATATGTTCCGGCTTGTACCCATTGTCCCTTGTCTGATCATTAGATGTCACTGAGAAGAGCCCGGCTCTGTTCTCCTGACACTCACCCTTTACATGTCTATAAACATTAATATGGTCACCCCTCAGTCTCCTCCAAGCTAAAGAGACCCAGCTCCCTCAGCCCTTCCTCATAAAGGAGATGCTCCACTCCCTTAGTCATCCTCTTGGCTCTGGACTGGACTCTCTCAAGCAGTTCCGTGTCCTTCTTGAACAGGGGGACCAAGAACTGGACACAATATTGCAGATGCAGTCTCACCATGGCACAGTTGACAGGGAGGAGACCATCTCTCAACCTACTAACCTCACCCCTTCTAATACACCCTAGGATGCCATTGGCCCTCCTGGCCACAAGAGCACAGTGCTGGTTCATGGTCATGCTGCTGTCTACCATGACCCCAAGATCCCTTTCCCCTACACTGATCTCCAGCAGGGCAGTCTCCAACTGATATTGGTGTCTGGAGCTGTTCTTGCCCAGATGCAAGACACTACACTTGCTCTCATTATATTTTATTAAATTTCTCCCCACCCAACTCTACAGCCTATCTAGGTCTTACTGGATGTCAGCACAGCCTTCTGGCATGTCAGCCACTCCTCCTCATTTTGTGTCATCAGCAAACTTGCTGACAGTGCACTCTATTCCCTCATCCAAGTCATTGATGAATATATTGAACAATATGGTTGTCATACCCATCCATTATGATTTTCTTTAACTAAAGAACTAAAATATGACTTTTTTTTTTTTTTTCAGGTGATTATACAGATTATTCATGGTTGTTATAGTTACTTATAGTTCTTTTTTTTTTTTCATTACTGACATGCTTCATTCCTTACTTTATACAGACACATATTAAAGAATGCACAATTAATATCAGCAAAGCAGCATCTCCTTAGTAAATGCACAATTAAATTAATGTTTTGTATTTTTAAATTAAAAAGGGATTTAAAAAAAAAAAAGAAATGTTTGAAAATGAAGAAACATTCTCTTCTGTGACTTGCATTTCAGAAGTGTAAAACAAAACAAAACAAAACAAAACAGTATGTGAAGTATATGTTCGATATAATTTGATATATTCTTAAGTATTTTTTGCAGTCATAGAATACTACAGTTTTCTTAGAACTTTAGTTGCCTGAAACTTATAATTTTAGTGTAAGACAGAATACTTTATAATAACTGTGAAGATGGTAAATACATAAGGTACAGCATAGAATTGATTCTACTTTCAGACATAGAGATCATCCATAATCTAGAATTTATTTATTTATTTACTTTATGCTTAACAAACACTGAGAGTTCTATTTGCTCAAGTAGTCCAATTTACCAGATATATGTGGTGAACTTTGTAGAGAAGCTTAGGCAAAGGAGCCCACTTCTGTGGTGCTGGTGTTGTATTCATTTATACAAATTTAACTTTCTATCCTTAAAAAGTATTCTCCGTTTTTCTAGTTAATATGACATGAGAACAATATTATGCAGTTAATTGCTTGCAATTATTCCAAGGATGCATATTTTTAAAAAATTAGGAAGTCCTTATTTTTTTATTTTTCATGCATTGAAATTTCTCTGGATTTATACACGTTTGGAAGATGGAATAATACAATAAAGTCCATATGAAATAATGCTGCCAGTAAATGTGGCTTATATTCTATCTGTCAGTGGAATGCATTGTATCATTTGTGACTCAGAAATTCTTGAAGAAGGAAAAAAAATATTTTTGCTTATTTGTTCTGGTTTTTGTATATAGTTGCAATACTTGGTGTTAGGTCACAGTGTTATTTGTTATCACCAGAAGTGAATAAGATACTATACTTCATATGTTCATTGGTATATTGATATAACTTCTGCAGTCCAGAAACCAAATAACAGGCATTAATTCTTACCAACACATACAATATGAATGACATTTCAGGGTTGCAGTTGCAAAGTGATACATATCAACACCATCCAGGGGGAAAATCAAAAATGTTTCTCTTTTTTATTCTTTTTTGTTTTTGTCTCATATTACCACTAATATTTATTGACCTGACTAATAAACAATAAGTAACGTTTTTCTGCAAGAAGAAAATAGGCAATGTCCAAACAACAGTTATCTATCTGAAGGCAGAATGAAGAGTGAAATAGACAGAAAGTAGCCTCTGTTTTGGAGCTTGCTTTCAGAGATTGGAAGAAGAACAAGAAGAAAGCCAATTGATTTGTTTACGGTACTGATACTCAGGCTTCTTCATGGACATCCTGTCTAAATCTAACTCAGTTAAGACAGAGTCTAAAATGAACAATAATAACAATAACAATAACAAGAATAACAACAACAACAGTAATAATAATAATAATAATACATAACTGTAACTCACTGAGGAAAGATTCGTGAGTTCAGAAGTTCAGTGTTCAATAACTTCTTCCTTCATTATCAGCTCCATAAGCCTGTCCTAAGTGCTTATGCACCTAAAGGAATGATAAATTAGGTATCTGTTTTGTTAGTAAGGTTATTTAGGAATTGGATATTTTCTTCTTGTTAGAACTGAGGTTATGAATGCCACTTAAAAATGCTAATGTAGGTATGTAGGTTTTGTTTCATTTTTATTTTCTCAGAGCGCCTAGCTGTGACAACACTGATCATGTCTGTGCTTAACTTCCTTTCTTGGATGTGTATCTTGTGCCAGTTGCATAGTGCTAATAGAGCACAAATAAAGGAACTCTGTCAAGGTCTGATAGGGTTATAATGTCTATGTGACTCAGTACAAAAACATATGGCAATACATGCCTGGGTCCCAAATACAGTATGGCTGCATTTGAGAAGTAATAGCCGTGACTAATTCAATCAAGCTTAGAGCTGCACTGAGCCAGTTCACTGCTTCCAGTACAAAAGCTAGCTTGGACAAAGCAAGCTTGAGTGTAGCTGCACCATAGTTATGACAATGGACATATCACAGTGTTGCTTTATCTCAAAGAAGTGCATCAAAATTAATTTGTTCAGGATTAGAAAGTGCCAACCACCAGTGAAACCAACAGTATAAAAGTGATTAGATGAGCACAGGTGAGTACTCTGGAGACTTAACAGTTCAGTACCTGAGAAATGTAGAGGTTTGATGGATGCAAAGAGAAAGTAAATGAGCTCTTATTCTATAGTTATATTGGCCATGATAGCATTGTACTCTTTGTTAATAGGCACTGTCTCATAGCAAGGTGTATTAATCTGAGCATGATGTCATCCTAACAGTCATATTACTTCTAGAGAAATAACTTCTGCTATGCAATCTCTGTATGCAAGCAGAACAAGTTCATGTATATCTGAAAAAGACTGTGTACACATATAACTTGCAGGGAAAAATCCAGTATTTTATAGAATTGATATTACTATATGTGAAGACCCTGGCCCAGCCAAAAGACCAAAAGGTTTATATGTAAATTATAAACCTCTTTTGTAACAATTTTTACTAGCATATCTGTTTTTGAGTGGGCAAAGACACCAAAGCCTACATTCTGCTGATTCTTCCAGTCTTACTTTTCATTCTTGTAGCAAAACTACTCAGAGTATTTTCTCATAGTAAATACACCATATTTCTATTTTTCCTTAGGTGTGTAAATATAAAGTATCAGGTGTATCTTGTACTATATTTGAAGTTTGAAATTTGAAATTTTGAGTAAGAAATCTAGATAACTGATGTTCTGATTTATAAAGTGGTTTTCCCTTCCTTACTGCACATCCAAAATAGTAATAGAAACAAAGTGCCCACCACAGCCCATTTTTAAAATGAAGTTAACCTTTTAAGAATATATATATATATATATTCATGTTGCCTTTTCTCATTTGCTCAACTGTTGCTCTATTTCTAGTCCACCCCTTTCAGATAAAACTGTATTTCTCTTGCTTTTGCAATAGGTGGGAAAAATTGCTCAAGATAATGTACCGCTCTTGAAGCAGGGACACTGTTGTAGCCAAAGCTTAGTGACACTACCAGTTTAGTTAGTTTTCTTACTGAAGTCTGTAATCTATCATAGTTCTGGAACTAGAATTAATCTTTTCTACACTCATCTTTACTATATATCAGAATCACAAAACAAATTAAAATAATCGAGTAAGCTTAAATAGTCACAAATACATTGGAAAATATATTCTGGTTCTGATTAATATAGATTTTAAATTTAAGATATAAAAATTTCTTTCTTTCTTACTTCTTCTTAAGATGTTAAATAAATGTCTGAATATAAACAAATTTTCATGCTCTTTAATACTCACTTACTGGAAAGGTTCAGAAATCCTTCAATTTATTTGGAAAAAAAAAAAAAAAAAGATTACTTCTTTGTCTTGCTTTAATTCTTAGAGAATTCCTATGAAAATAAGATGAGAAAAATATCTCCAATATAAAAAGCATTGTTTATTCTAATAACAGTTATTTAGATATTATTAAATATTATTGAACCTTTTGAAATTTTCAATAATTGTGTACTTAAAATTGTATAAAACAGAAAATATTAAACAGTGTTCTAAATTACAAATAAAAGAACAAATTTATCAAGTCACATTTAACCTCCCTGGAATGCGTGTAAATCTCTCATTCCCACAGCATCAGTTTCTAAGAAGGTTTGTGTCCTCTAGTCGATACCTTTGCAGGGCAATGAAATAAGATGCCGAAGGAAAGAGGAAGTGTTTAAATTTCAAGAAAACATATTTCGTTATATCTACCAGTTGTATGAGACCAGAATATGCCCCAAATGCTTGAGTTATGTATAAGATGTATGGGTTGACTTATTAATACAAATTTTATAAAAATGGTGTTATTATTACCATTTCACACTCAACTGCAGTTTTTGTTATGTTCAAATATATCCTAAATTTAGGTATTTCCTGAAGGTGGAAGTAGCAAAGTAAAATCTTTTTCTGAAGCTCTGCAGGTAACACTTGGTTAAAAGGCATATGTAGAAATGTTTTCCCTCAATTTCTTTCTCCTCTGATGTTAAGGATTTTGTGCAATCTTTTAAAAATTTTCTGTAATTAACCTAGATTGTTTGAGTGTTTTTTTTGTTGTTTGTTTGTTTTTGTTTTTCCCAAATAGAATGAAAGATTCCCTGTTCCCAAGCCCCGCCCCTGCAGTGTATTACCTCTACACAAATAGTCCTTTCCAGCTACTGTTTCTCTTGTAAGTAAACGTAGGGGTGTGTGGTTGTTAAATGGAAGAACCTGCAACAGAAAGCAAAAGAATTGTCCCCTTTACCTTCTTTCTAAGTAGCCCATTGAGACAAGATGCTGAAGCAAAGGGTAACTAAAAGTGGTCTGTGATTGTACTGCAGAAGGCATATAACTACTTGGAAGCTACACCAGTTGTCGTAAATTAGGAAATCTATCAAACTGCTGTATTATGACTGAGACAGCCTCATGATAACTGGTTTGGCTTCATCCTGTTCTGCTCCTTTTAACAGAATGTGGATGTTGCCAAGAGTCATTTTGTGCATTAATATTCTTTGTAGTTTACATACAGTAGTTTAGATGAAGATACCTATACATTTTCTTCAATACTTGAAAATAAAATAAATAAATATAAAACATGTAAGAAAGCAAATATAGTACTGAAGATTTGTACTGAAAACAAGGTAAAGTTCTTCAGGGACAATTGTAGTGATATGAAATAATTCAGACTATCTTCAGGGAAATTAGTCAAAATAGCAGTTAGCCATATCCTATTCACAATCATTTCAAAGAAGATAATCATGAGGACAGGAAATTAATTTTTAGATGGAACAATTAAAGATCAATTGTAACAATCACAGAAAAGCATCCAAAGCTCTAGAGATAACATTCATTTCTCGTTATTTTTAATTAGAGATAATCAACTAATATAGTACTTAATTAGTCTAGAGTTACTTTGTATTTTCTATTCATAAAGAAGACACAAATGGGAAAGTATAAAGTATTTTTGTGTATTATATGAAATGCAGCATATCTGCAATCTAGCTGGATATGTCTAGCTGTGAATGTGTTACTATTACATTTTATTTTAGTCTGTGATACAAGTATCCTTTGGCTAGAATTATGATAGGTATAAATAAATAAACAAATAAACATTTTTTTTACTTTTTTTTTTGGGGGGGGGGGGGGGCAAGTTGATCAAAACTTCTTAAATGGAATATGAAGGCCACTTGGTTTTAAATGGCCAAAACATGTTTTGGGAGAAGCAAAATTCAGATCTACAGTAAGTGCAGTCCTTAGGCAAAACTTACCCATGTGTATGTTTGTAGGGCAATAAAAAGTGGTCAGTGTCTGTACTGCAGAAGGCATATGATCACTTAGAAGCTACACCAATTAACATAAGTTAGGACATATATCAGATGGTGGCTTATAGATGTTATAGTTATAACTGGGATTTCTGAAGTCTTATCTGAAGATGTTGAACTGCCAGGATTCGCAAGCACATCCTGAACATGAAAATTAAGTACTCAAAGGGCTTTGCAGTGAATCCCTGTGCTTGAATGAATTGAAGCTATAAAGAATTTTAATGCTCAAAAATATGGTCTTGTGCTTGATAATTCCAAATGGTGGTATCAGTGAGTCATCATCATTGCCTTGCTAGGGATTGGCTGTGCAAGGTCTTCAACATAGTGTCACATAACAAAGTTTTAAAGCAGTTGCTCAGCCACATAACACCTTAAAAAAATAAAGTCTTAAGTGACCTTTTCCCTTTCTATTTTAAAAGATCACCACCATCTGTGGTTTGTTTATGTTTTGGCAAAAAGATGTAGCATGCAAAATGTACTTACTGAGAACCTTTCTTGAACATTCAACATTTTTATTTCCAGCCTAAGACTAAAAGGATGAAGGAATATGGAAAAATTAAATCACTGTGAAGAATGTATTTGTTTTTACTTCAGTCTGTGAGTCTGCTTTAAAAAAAAAAAAAAAGTGAAGAGTTAGAAAAAAATATTTCTTGAGTTGCAGGATATTGATTTGATTCTCTTTGATGGTTGTCTCTTCCTTTGAATAGATTTTACTAAGAACTTTAAAAAAATATATACTTGTTTATGGTCTTTTATTCCCATTGATTATACACATTAAATTAGTATTTTATTCAGAGAAAGAGCAATGTTGACGAATGAACATAAAGCACAGCCTTTCAAATGGCTCAAAAATTCTGATTTTTTTCTTTGACCTTGAGTACATCCCTTATTAGGTCTCAATTTTCCAAACAGTAATAAGGATATATAGGTATACACAGGCTTAGAAGCAGCAAGAGGAAGAATAGAGGAAAGGCCTAGAGAAAAATATCATGGAAAATGTTGAGGTAGTGAATGCTTCCTTCACCTCTGTCTTCTCTATTGAGAACTGTTTTTAGTGATTCTATATGCCTAAGACCAGTGGGAAATTGTGGAACAAAGGCTTACCCTTTGTGCAGGAACATCTGGTTAGTGAACATTTGTATAAACTGGACAAATAAAAGTTGCTGGTGCTGGACAGGATGAACCCACAAGGACTGAGAGAGCTGAGCAGTGTCATTGCAGACACTCTGTTATCTTTGAAAGGCTGTGATGATTACAGCAGGTTCCTGAAGACTGGAAGAAAGGAAATTCCACTGCTATTTTGAAGAAGGAAGGAATGAGAATCTGGAGAACTGAAGACCCATAAATTTCACTTCAATTCCTGGGAAGGCCATGCAGCAAATTCTCCTGGAAAGCATTCTGAGGCCAACATATTGAGGGCGGGTAGGCGACCTGACAGCCTTCTGTGATGAGATGACTGACTGGCTCAGTGGATGAATGAAGAGTAGTGGATGTTTATCTTGACTTTAGCAAGGCTTTTAGCAATGTCTTTCATAATGTTCTCATTAACAAGCTGATGAAGTACAGGCTTTACAAGTGGACAGTGAGTTGGACAGTAAACTGGCTGAATGGCCAAGTCCAGAGGGTTGTGATGAGTAGAACAAGGTCCAGCTGGAGGACAGTCACTACTGGTGTACCCCAAAGGTCAGTAGCAGGTTCGATACTATTGAACATCTTCATTATTGACCTGGACTGTAGGTCAGAGTGCACCATCAGGAAATCTGCAGGACATACCAACCTGAGTTGATATACCAAATGTGTATGTTGCCATTCAGAGTGACCTTGATGATCTGGAGAAAAGGGCTGACAGTAACCTCATGATGTTCAAAAACAGTAAGTGCCACGTCCATCATGTGGGAGTGAGAAACCCCACAAGCCACCATAGGCTGATGGTCAATGGGCAGCTTTACAGAAAAATTGTGGGTCCTGGTAGGCACAAGGTTAACTGTGAGCCATCAGTGTATTCTTTCAGCAAAGCAAGCAAACAGCCTTCTGAGCTTCATTAGGTAGAACATCACTGGAAGAGGTTGCAACAGGTGATATTTCCCCTCGGATCAGCACTGATGAGACACACTGGAGTGCTGGGCCAGCACTGGGCTCTCCAGTAGACGAGAGACATTGACATCTTGGAATGAGTTTAGGGAAGGGACACAAAAATGATTAATGGTCTGGAGAATCTGTGGTATGGATAGAGGCTGAGAGAGTTGGGAATGTTTAGCCTGGAGAACAGAAGGCTCAGAGAGATCTTATCTATGTGCATAAATACCTGATAAGTTGCCATAAAGAAGATAGAGCCAGACACTTCTAGTGGTGCACAGTAACAAGGCTGGAGGCAAGGGGCACAAAATGAAACACAGGCAGTTCTGTTTAAACATGAGCGGGGGGGTTGGGGGGGGTTGTGGGAGGTAGGTGGGTGGGAAGAAAGACATCTTCTTTGCAGTAAGGGTGGTCAAATACAGGAATATCTTCCCCAGAGAGGTTAAGAAATATTGACCACTGGACTTATTCTAACTCACCTGGCCAACTTGTTTTATCTAACCCTGCTCTGCACCACGGTGGGACTGTTTGATCACTAGAGCTATAGGCCAGCTACAGACAAACATAATCATAGAATCATAGAATCACAGAATGGCTCAAGTTGGAAAGGATATTAAAGATCAACTAACTCCAACACCCCTGGCAGAGGCAGATATGCGACCAACAAGATCAGATTGGCCAAGGCCCCATCCAGCCTGGCCTTGAACACCTCCAAGGATGGGGCATCCACAGCTTCTCTCAACAAGCTGTTCCTGTGCCTCCTAATGTCTAATCTAAACCTATTCTCTCTTAGTTTAAGACCATTCCCCCTTGTCCTATCATCTATCCGAGTAAAGAGTCCTTCTCCATCCTTTTTTTCAGACCTCTTTAAGTACTGAAAGATCGCAATGAGGTCTCCCTGGAGCCTTCTCCTCTCTAGGCTGAACATCCCCAGCTCTCTCAGCCTTTCCTCATAGGAGAGGTGCTCCAGCCCTCTGATCATCTTTGTGGCCCTTCTCTGGACTCACTCTAACAGGTCCATATATTTCTTGTGCTGGAGGCCCCAAACCTGGACGCAGTACTCCAAGTGAGGCCTCACGAGGGCACACTAGAGGAGGACAATCACCTCCCTTGACCTGATGGTCGCAGCTCTGTTGATGCAGCCCAGGATTCAGTTGGCCTTCTGAGCTGCAATTGCACACTGCTGGCTCATGTTGAGCCTTTTGTCCACCAGAACCCTAAAGTCTCTCTCTTCAGGGCTGCTTTCAATGAGGTTTTCTCCCAGTACTCTGTACTTGTGTAGTTTTTCTGTACTCGTGTGTGGGATTGCCCTGACCAAGGTGCAGCACCTTGCACTTGTTGAACCTCATGTGGTGCATGTGGGCCCACTTCTCCAGCCTGTCCAGATCCTTTTGAATGACATCTCTTCTTTCTTTGGTATCAATTACACCACTCAGCTTGTTGTCATCTGTAAACTTGCTGATGGTGCACTCAATCCCATCATCTATGTCATTGATGAAGATACTGAAAAGCACCTGTCCTAAAACAGGTCCCTGAGGGACACCACACGTCACTGGCCTCCACCCAGGCATAGAACCATTGACCACCATTGACCCAGTGAGTACTGGGTGCATCCATCAAGCCAATTTCTTATCTACTGTGTGGTCCACCCTTCTTATCCACTGTGTGGTCCACCCTTCAAATCCCTGTGTGTCCAATTTAGAGATTAGGATGTCACAGAATCATAGAATCATAGAAACACAAGGTTGGAAAGGACCTACAAGATCATCTAGTCCAACCAACTTCCTATCACCAATACTACCCACTAAGCTATTAAATCATATCTTGTAGCACCTCCTCCAGGCTCTTCTTGAACAACGCCAGTGACAGTGACTCCACTACCTCCCTGGGCAGGCCGTTCCAGTGCCTGACCACTCTTTGAGAGAAAAAGTTTTTCCTGATATCTAATTTAAATCTTCCCAGGCACAACTTGTGGCCATTTCCTTGAGTTTTATCATTAGTTATCTGGGAGAAGAGGCTGACCCTCTCCTTCCTTCAGGAAGTTGTAGAGTGCAATGAAGTCTCCCCGGAGCGTCCTCTTCTCCAGGCTAAACAATCACAGCTCCCTCAGCCATTCCTCATAAGACTTGTGCTCGAGAATCCTCACCAGTTTTGTTGCCCTTCTCTGGATACCTTCCAGGGCCTCAGTGCCCTTCTTGTAGTGAGGTGCCCAAAACTGAACACAGTACTCAAGGTGCAGCCTCACCAGAGCTGAGTACAGGGGAATAATCACCTCCCTGCTCCTGCTGGCTACACTATTTATAACACAGGCCAGGATGTCATTGGCCTTCTTGGCCACCTGGGCACATTGTCGGCTCATGTTCAGCCAAGCATCCATCAACACTCCCAGGTCCTTTTTCTCTTAACAGTCTTCTGTTGTATGGGGTAATGTAGCCAAAGTGCAGGACCCAGCACTTGGCCTTGTTGAACTTCATCTCATTCACCTCAGCCCAGAAAACCAGCCTATCCAGATCTGTCTGAAGGGCCACCCTACCCTCAAGTAGATCGACACTATCTCCCAATTTGGTGTCATCTGCAAACATACTGAGGGTACACTCAATTTACTCATCTAAATCAACAATAAAGATATTAAACAAGATAGGCCCCAGTACCGACCCCATGTAATGGGACACCACTTGTAATGGGATGCCAGCTGGACTTAACTCCATTAACCGCTAACAAATGGGCACGGCCCTCCAGCCAGTCTTTACCCAGAGAATAGTATACCTGTCCAGGCCATGGGCATGTCATGTGGGACCATGCTAAAAAGCCTTACAGAAGTCCAAGTAGATGACATCAGTTGGTCTTCCCTTATCAACTGATGCAGTCACTCTACCACAGAAGGCCACCAAATTGGTTAGGCGCCATTTGCCCTTGGTGAAGCCATGCTGGCTGTCTCAGATCACTTCCTTGTCCTGCATGGGCCTTAGCCTTGCCTACAGGAGGATTTGTTCCTTGATCTTGCCAGGCACAGAGGTGAGGCTCACCGGTCTGTAGTTCCCTGTGTCTTTCTTTCTACCCTTTTTAAAAATGAGAGCGATGTTTCCCTTTTTCCAGTCACCAGGGTCTTTGCCTGGACTGCCATGATTTTTCAAATATGATGGAGAGTTGACTTGGTGACTACATTAGTCAATTCCCTTAGGGTCTTGGGATGCATGTCATCAGGCCCCATAGACATGTAGTTGTTAAATTGCGTCAGGAGGTTCCAAACTTGCTCTTCACTTACAATGGGAGGGACTCTGCTCCCCCAGCCCCCGCCTAGAGTTTCAGGGTCTTGAGAGATCTGGGAAGCCTGACTGCCAGTGAAGACTGAGGCAAAGTATTTGTTAAGTACCTCTGACTTCTCCACATCTTCTGCTACCAGTTTTCTGTCTTTATTTGTCAGAGGCAATATGCTCTCCTTAGTCTTTCTTTTGTAGCTAATGTACCTGAAGAACCCCTTCTTGTTATTCTTTGCATCCCTCATCAAGTTTAGTTCTGTCAGTTCTTCGGCTTTCCTTATCCCATCCCAGCAGCATTTCTGTACTTTTCCGAGGGCACATGGCCCTGTTTCCACTCTCTGTACATTTTCTTCTTTTGCCTAAGTTTGACCAGCAGGTCCTTGTTCAGCCATTCCTGTTTTCTACTTTCCATGATTGATTGCAGTTAGGTAATTTATCTCCTTCATGAAATGTGAAATGCCCATCGTATGGAAGGCAAATGCAAGATGTTGTAAATTCCTAAACCTAGGACTGGTTTTCTGATTGAGTGAAACACATTGGGCCTAAATTAGAAGAGAGATTTGATGACATATATTGTAGGTATTCATTATTTAATGATTATACAGGATTCTGAAAATACAAATGCTAATTATATACTGTCTGTTTCTGAATATAAGTTTGTACTACTTGTCATAATGCTTCATCAGGTTAACGACTCAAAGGCTTGCAAGCATACCATTATGCTCTTTTCACGTATAATAAAAGCTGCATAAAATGGATAATGCACTATATTCTACTTTGTCTCACAATCTAAGTAAAAAACAACCCTATTACTTAATCATCTCTCTTTCTCCTCTCATGATCTCATTGATGAATGCCTTAAACTACATGAATAAGTAAAATTATATATTCAGAGTGTAAATGTTTTAAAACTAAAAAAAAAAAAAAAAAGTATCTAGGATAATTTAATTGAGTCCTGAAGATAGTGGAAAATTAAAGCTGCTCCTGGCAAATTAATAGTAGCTCTGAATATTGAATTACCAAAAAGAAGAAAGTGTTGTTATAATTGGAAATAAATGAGTATAAGCTGCATTAAAACTGTTATTCTTAGCTTTGTGTAATATTTCTTTTAGGAACACGACACCATGATGCTGTGTTTTTCTTGTATTTTTCTAATGAATGAGTGATTATGTGCGTGTTAATTCAGAGGATATATTCTTTTAACATTAAGACAGCAACCATACAAAAATGATACTTTTAAGATCTAGTTAAAATTACATATTGTCTACCATCAGCCTCTGTCTTTTCTCTTACTGAACTTTTGCTTATGTTTTGATACTGAGCACAGAACTATGTGTAGTCATATGAAATAATAATATAGGTCTTTTAAAACTATGATTTTTTTCTTACATGCATTAACAGTGAAAGCACTATACAGAAAATAAAACTAGCAAATTTTACTTTGCCAACACTATGAAATAATTTATTAAGATAGTATAAGTTATGTTCTTCCAGGACAATAAAGTGTTCACAGGACTTTTAATAGTCAAATGAAAAAAATACAATTTTGAATGGCCTAAACTGCTGATTAAGATGATTCAAAAAAATAACAAGCATGACTAATATTCCGAAAAAAAAATGTAATAGAATGTTCTTTTTATTGATTTCAGTGATGTTAATACTATAATAACAGGTATAGGTGCATTTGCTAATTTTTTTGTAAATAAGTCTGTCCAGTATTTCTGAAAATACTATTATACAATAATCATTACGTATCTATTGCACATTCTCAAAGACTTAATCATAGATAAAGTAGCTATGCTAAAAACATGTTTACAATGCAGAAAGGACCAAGCTGAAATGTCTTTTTCTTTCTGTAATACTGATTGACATTGTACAGATTTAAAATGTTTAATGCTTAATTCATGCTTTGTTTTTGAATTGAGTTAATTAATTGAGGCAATTCAGATAGTTATCTGTCAAAAATATTTACAAATACAGATCTCTACTTCAAGCAGATCTTTTGATATCATTCTTTTTTTCTTTTCTATTCTTCATTTTTCTTTTTTCTATTTTCTATTTTTAATTTTCTTTTTTTTTAATTTTCTTTTTTTTTAATTTTCTTTTTCCCTTTCCCTTTCCCTTTCCCTTTCCCTTTCCCTTTCCCTTTCCCTTTCCCTTTCCCTTTCCCTTTCCCTTTCCCTTTCCCTTTCCCTTTCCCTTTCCCTTCTTTCCCTTTCCCTTTCCCTTTCCCTTTCCCTTTCCCTTTCCCTTTCCCTTTCCCTTTCCCTTTCCCTTTCCCTTTCCCTTTCCCTTTCCCTTTCCCTTTCCCTTTCCCTTTCCCTTTCCCTTTCCCTTTCCCTTTCCCTTTCCCTTTCCCTTTCCCTTCCCTCTCCCTCTCCCTCTCCCTCTCCCTCTCCCTCTCCCTCTCCCTCTCCCTCTCCCTCTCCCTCTCCCTCTCCCTTTCCCTTTCCCTTTCCCTTTCCCTTTCCCTTTCTTAATAAATCCTTGAGAAATAGATGGAGGGAGTAATTTTTAATTAAAATTGTTGAATTAATTTAAGTCTTCTAAACAATTTCTTTATTATTATAGAATATTAATTTAATTTTGGAGCCACATAGAAGAAGTAGCCTAAATATTGTTCTTTATATTGTGATATGCTCTATTAAAATTTCCATGTTGGTAGCTATCTAACACTTCTCTCTGTGTGTGTTCTCTTTCATTCTCTCTCTGTCTCTGTCTGTTTCTGCCTTTGCTTGTGTCTGCCTTTCTGTCTCTGTGTCTGTGTCTCTGTCTGTCTGTCTTAGTCTCCCTCTCCCTCCTCTCCCTTCCCCCCATCATCTCATGGTTTTGAGATTTTCAACTGGCAAGAAAGCTGACTGTTATTCAAAAATGGAGGATTTTTCCGTATTGTACTGTTAGCCCTGGGCTCCTTTCTCCCATAGCAACATTACTGTATTTGAAATTCTGCTTTCTCTTCAACTTTCTAAAGATTTACATTAAAAGAGGATTAGAATAATAATAATAAAAAAAGCTTGAAATCTTTATTGATGTCACCTTAAAATCTCTGTCTAGAGAGTATAACAGATATATATAGCAGAGAAGGGAAAGGAGAAGGTTTTCTTGTCTCTTTCATAGAACCAGAGAATCACTGAAAGTATGAGGTTGGACGAGACCAACCTTCCTCTGGAGGTCATCTCATCCAACCCTCCTGATAAAGTAAGGCTACCCAGATCACATTGCCCAGGGCAACATCTATGAGGTGGGACAAAGGAACACTCCACAATCTCTCTGGGCCAGCTGTGCCAGTGCTTGGTCACACTCACAGTAAAAACAAAAACAAACAAACAAACAAACAAGCAAAAGTGTTTCCTGATATTTAGATGCAACATCCTGTGTTTCAGTTTATGCCTATCGTCTCTTGTCCTGGCACTGGCCATCAATGAAAAATAAAATGACTCTGTCCTCTTTGCACTCTCCCTTCAGGTATTTATACACATCAATAAGATTCCCCTAATCCTCCTCTTCTCCAGGCTGAAGAGTCCCAGGTCTTTCAGCCTTTCCTCATAGGAGAGGTATTCCAGTCCCTTTGACATATTCATGTCCCTTCACTGGACTCTCTTCAGTAGTTCCGTGTCTCTCTGGTGCTGGGGCAGGCCAGCACTGGATCCAGTACTCCAGGCATGGCCTCACCATCGTTCAGTAGAGGGAAAAGGTCATATCCTTCAAACTCGAAACATTTTGCATAATGCAGCCCAGCCTTGTTTGGAGCAAGGGCACATTGGTGTCTGATGGTCACATTAATGTTCACCAGAATCCCCAGTTCATTTTCTGTCAGTTTGTTTTCCATCTGGGTAGATTTCAGCATATATTGATATATGGGGTCGTTCCTCCTCAGATTCCTTCCCCTTGTTGAACTACATAAAGTTTGTTTATTTTTAGTTTATGTAAAATAAAAGTAGTTTTGAACCAATAACTCTTTCTATATGTGGAGTATTTTAATTAGTTTTTTTTTTTTTTTTTTAATAAGGCCAAGATTCCTTCCTGAAATACAGAATAAATACCTTGGGTCTTTTCTACCTTAAGTTTACAGATGTTAATGATTCCCAGATATATTGGGTTTACATGGCAAGATTTTAGTAGCAGGAGGGCTGCAGGGGTGCTTCTGTGAGAAGAGTCCAGAAGCTGACCCACGTCAGATAAGAACCAGTTTCAGGCAGTTCTAAGAGGGACCTGGCGCTGGCCAGAGCTGAGACAATGAGTGATGCTGGTTGTGCCTCTGTGAGAGCATATTTCAGAAAATATAAACAGACAAAAAAATAAATAAACAATGATTAAAAAAATAAAATAAAATAAAAGAGCAACAGCAGGTGGGACAGAGGAGTGAGAAAATGTGAGAGAAACAACCCTGTACACAGCAAGTACAGTGCAGAAGGAAGTGGAGGAGGTGCTCTTGGTGCTGCAGTAGACTTTTCCCTGCAGCCTATAGTGTATTCATACAATTGAGCAGATCTTCATGCTGCAGCCCATGGAGGAGTCCACATTATAGCAGGTAGGTATGAAGGAGGCTGCAGTCCATGGAGGGACCCCACAGGAGCAGATTCCAGGCCAGACCTGCCTCAGTGGAGAGCAGCCCATGGTGGAGCAGTTGATCTGGTGGGAGCTTCCACCCATGGGGAACCCACGCTGGAGTAGTCTATTCTTGAAGGATGGACCTGGTGATACAGTTTTTGAAGAACTTCAGCTCATGGGAAGCCCACATATGATCAGTTTGGGAAGGGTGGCATCCCATGGGAGGGATGCCAAGCTAGAGTGAAGAAAGAGAGAGGATGAAGAAGTGACAAAAGTTGAGGGCTGCAACCTCCTATTCCCTGTTCCCTTGCACCTCCAAGGAGGGAGGACTGGGGGGAGATGGGACAAGGTGTTTTTAGTTTGCTTTTTGTTTCTCCCTACACTAGTCTGATAGTAATAGGCAAAAAAGATATTGATCTCCCTAGAATGAGTCGACTTTGCCCATGGTGGTAACTGGTGAGCCATCTTCCTGTCTTTATGTCAAACCTTAAGCCGTTTTCCATTGTATTTTCTGCCCCCTCTTTCTTTGAGGATTGGGAGTGAGAGAACAGTTGTGATGGAATTTAGCTGCCCATGAGGGTAGAAAAACCAATCCAGAACACACTTCTGTTTTTAATTGGAAAATTTCAATTGCTTAGAAGATTCATGGGATTAATTGGACTTTTATTAAGGTAATAGAGAAATGTGATAATTACATAGTGAATTTTTTTAACTTTTTGTCTATGCTCACACATCTGTTCAAATAGGAAAAAAAAATCTATAACCCCCCCCCCCCAAAAAAAAAAGCAGTAACTGAAACAACATAGAACAATATAGAAAAAGTGCAACAGTGACAACAAAAGAATTGCACTTCCTACAAACCGCCACCACTTAGGCAAAGTCTGTTTCTTCAGCATTTTCTTTATCATCATGCTCTGAAAGTAAACAGATCTGCATCATTATATAGTAAAGGTGACAAGATAGACTTCAAAGAACAAACGCACCCAGTGACAGGACAAAGCTATCACTTGTAACTGGGAAAGTTCATTTGGGATCACACCATCATGTGACACAGGAAAATGGGAACATTTGACTACTTGAAATAATTAAGCAGCTATGAGAGACAATTCCCATAATTTGAGACCAAAATATATTGGATTATGTTGTTTTGTTATATTCACTTTTAACTGTACTGATTATGCACAACTTACCTATATATATATATATGTATAAGCAGAAAGAAAAGATAAAAACCACCATCTGCTTTTTTTTTTCTATTATAACATTTTAATAATTTTGCTGCAGACTATTTTAATTTATTATTATTATTATTATTATTATTATTATTGCTTATTTTTAGCCAAATAACAGCAAGCTTTCAGTTCCTTCACTGATATATTCATTTAATCTCTATGTGTACACTAAGCAAACTACAGTTGCAATGAAATCTCTGAAATTAAATGGAAAATTAATTTCTTCTTATTATAATGTGTTTGCTAACCACGACATGTTAGCAATTGTTAAGCCTTATTTACTTTGCTCGTATTGTAGTTGGCTTCACCTTTCTAGAATTTCAATTTCAGCAACATCTATCTCTCACTGAATGTTCTGAACACAAAGAGAAAATGTTGCTTGAATCACTGAGGAACTTCTTTGGAGAAATATTGTCCATTCCACTACAATTACAGATTTCTGCTGCATTTGAAACTATCAGAAAATGATCTGACTTGAGCATACTAGATATGCTAATGATTATTATATTAAAGCATGATGTGAAGCCCCTTTGAAATGTCTACCTAGTGCTTCTGAGAACTCTGGCATCTGTTACACAATTTCAGCAAGAGGAAAGTATGGTAGTAAATAGAAGAACTAAGAAGGAACAGAAAATAGACTATAAAGTGAGACAAAACAGCTATTCATCTGGTCCAAATATCAATAAGCACCATATGTAAAACTCCATTAGGGGCAGTACAGGGCCTTCACTGAAGAAAGAACTGTCTTCACAGGGGTGGAAAGATGTTAACACAAGAGCTGAAGATAAATTGGACACTCTTTTCTATTACGTTATGCTAATGAGAAACAGTTCTCACATCCAATAATGAAAATCTGGTAAAGCTTTCAATCTAGATGGTAAAGAAAGTAATGGCAAGAAGGCACAGTTGTGCGGAGGAAAAAAAAAAATAAAATCAGTCTGCTACTTCCTGTATGCTAGAATTAGGTTTTTGTCTGTTTTCTGAGAGACAAGGATGCAAGGCAACTACACAGTTTATTGTACCCCGAGATTTTAGTTTCATTTCCCAGGGTTCCATTTTAGTGACAGTTTTCTTCAATGAGAATATAAATGTTCTGGATGCACGACTGGAATGTACACTAAGTAAGTTTGTAGATGATACTAAACTAGGAGGAGCTGTTAACAACCTCGAGAGTAGAGAGGCCTTGCAGAGGGATACTGATAGACTAGAGGGCTGGGCAATCATCAATTATATGAAGTCTAATAACATCAAGTGCCGGATTCTGCACCTACAATGAAGTAATCCTGGATATACATACTGATTTGTGAATGACAAGATTAAGAGCAGATCCACGGAAAGATATCCGTGGATTCTGTTCAATGGCAAGTTAAATATGGGTCAATGGTGTGCCCTGGTAGCCAAAAGATCCAACTGTATCTTGCTGTTCATTAAGCAGAATATAGAAGGTCCTTTTTGTAAGGAGGACCAGGGAACGAAAGGCCTGTCATCTTGACCTTGTTGCCTGGAAAGGTGATGGAACAGGTCATCTTGAATGCAACCTCACAGCATATGCGGGACAACAGGGGGATCAGGCCCAGTCAGCATGGGTTCATGAAAGGCAAGTCCTGCCTGACAAACCTCATCTCCTTCTATGACTGGCTGACCTGCGTGGTGTATGAGGGAAAGGCTGTTGACATAGTCTAACTAGACTTCAGCAAGGCCTTTTGGCATGGTGTCCCACAGTATTCTCCTGGAAAAGCTGTCAGCCCATGGCTTGGACAGGTACACTCTTTTCTTGGTTAAAACCTGCCTGGACAGCCAGGCCCAGAGAGTAGTGGTGAACAGAATGAAATCCAGCTGGCGAGTTGTCATGAGTGGTGTTCCCCAGGGGTCAGTGTTGGGGTCCATCCTCTTTCATATCTTTACTGATGATTTAGATGAGGGAAATGAGTGCTCCCTTAGTAAGTTTGCAGATGACACTACATTGGGATGAAGTGTCGATCTGACGGAGGGTAGGAAGGTCCTGCAGAGAGATCTGGACAGGATGGGTCGATGGGCAGAAGCCAATGAGATGAGGTTCAACATGGCTAAGTGCTGTGTTCTGCAGTTTGACCACAACAACCCTATGCAATGCTACAGGCTTGGGGGTGAGAGTATGGAAAGTTGTGCAGAGGAAAAAGATCTGGGGGTGCTGATTAATGCTTACCTGAACATGAGCCAGCAGTGTGTCCAGGTGGCCAAGAAAGCCAATGGCATCCTGGCTTGTATCAGGAGTAGTGCAGCCAGCAGGACCAGGGAGGTGATCATCCCCATGTACTCTTCTCTGGTGAGGCCGCACCTCGAGTACTGTGTTCAGTTTTGGATCCCTCAGTACAAGAAGGACATTGAAGCCCTGGAACATGTCCAGAGAAGGGCTACAAAGCTGGTGAAGGGCCTGGAACACAAGTCCTACAAGGAGCAGTTGAGGGAACTGGGGTTGTTTAGTCTGGAGAAGAGAAGGCTCAGGGGAGACGTTATTGCTCTCTACAACCACCTGAAAGGCAGTTGTGGGGAGCTGGGTGTTGTCCTCTTCTTGCAGATAACTAGCTATAAGACTAGAGGGAGTGACCTCAAGTTGTTCCAGGGGAGGTTTAGGTTGGAAATAGGAGACATTTTTTCTCAGAAGGAGTAGTCAGGCATTGGAACGGGTTGTTCATGGAGGTGGTGGAGTCACCGTCCCTGGGGATCTTCAAGGAAAGATTGGACCTTGTGCCTGGGGACATGGTTTAGTGGGTGATATTGATGCTAGGGGAATGGTTGGACCAGATGATCGTGGAGGCCTTTTCCAACTTTAATGATTCCGTGATTCTTTAGCTAGCTGGTCAAGGAAAATGATTGTCCCTCCCTACTCCGTGTTGGCATGGCTTCACCTCAAGTACTGTGTACAGTTTTGTTTGCCACAGTATAAGAAGGATGTAAAACTATTAGAGTGTCTGAAGAAGAGCAACAAAGATGATGAAAGTTTTAGAGGGCACAGCATATAAGGAGCAGCTGAGGCCACTTGATTTGTTCAGCTTAGAGAAGTCTGAGGGTTGACCTCATCTTGGTCTACAGCTTCATCATGAGAGGAAAGGGGATGAGGGCTAGTGATCTTTTCTCTCTGGTGATGAGTGATAGAACTCACGGAAATGGCATGATGCTGTAACAGGGGAGGTTCAGACTGAATATTAGGAAAAAGTTTTTCACCAGGAGTGGGATCAGATACTAGAACAGGGTCCCTAGGGAAGTGGTCAGGGCACCAAGCATGCCAGAGTTCAATAAATGGAAAATTTTCTCAGAGATATGGTTTAATTTTTAGGTAGTCTGTTGTGGACCCAAAAGTTGGACTCAATGATCTTTGTGGGTCCCTTCCATCTCAGGATATTCTATGATTTTCTTATGGAATTGCAAAGTAAATAGCTGAGGAAAACAAGTTTCTGAACTGGTTAATTGACATGGTAATAAAGCAATGCACAAATGACTCCTTTTAGAAGCATTTTGACTATTAATATGATATTTCTTTTAACAAAAACTATAGTCTTTGTTTTCACAAATCCACCTCTGTGTTGTGCTTTTCTACTGACATTTTAAAAACTGCTGGAAGATAATGTGTAGATGCCAATAACCGGTCCAGTGAGGTCATACTGACAGTTAAAACAGTATGTAAGAGTGTGGTTTGATTAAAGACATTTGTCCTTCCATTTTGCCTTAGAGTAAGGAAGGTAATGTCTGAAGCAGAGGAAAACTTGAATGTAAATATTCAGATAGGTCTGCCTAGGTAGGATGAACAGTCATAAATTGTTCTGATTACTGAACTACGACCGAATGTTTATATGGATAAAATTGTTGGAAAGTAGATTTCTAATTGCAGTTAAGTTTTAATATCCAGTATTTTATTATTTTATTTATTATTTGATTTGATTTGATTTGATTTGATTATTTTATTTTATTTTATTATTTTATTTATTTTATTTATTTTATTTTATTTTATTTTATTTTATTTTATTTTATTTTATTTTATTTTATTTATTTTATTTTATTTTATTTTATTTTATTTTATTTTATTTTATTTATTTAATTTCATGGATGAGCTGGTGGTGGTTTCTGATAACTGCAAGAACATTCATGTGATAGCTATCTTCAGGAACAAGAAGATTGATCCATGGAACTACAGATCATTCAGTCTCACCTTAGGCCCTGAGAATAGTATGAGGCACATCCTCCTGAAAAACACTTCCAAACACATCAAGAACAAGCAGGTGAATTGGAAGCAGCTTAGAGGGCTTTACCAAGGGCAAGTCATACCTTACCAAACTCATTGCTTTCTGGATGATATGACTGCTTTAGCTGTCAAAGGGAAATGGGCTGGATGCCATTTGCATACAAAGCCTTTGGCATGGTTTCTCATAGTCTTCTTGTAGGTAAATTCATTAAATCTAGAAAGGATAGTGGAGTATAAATATTGTTCAACATATTAGTTAACCACTGGAATGACAGAAAGTAGTGTAATGCTCTGCAGATTTGTGGTCAACCTCAAATTTGTTATCCATACCAAATTGGGATATCCTTCAAAATGCTGGAAAGTAACATTACATAGGCATTTAGAGAGACATGGACAAGCTGGAAGAATAGTCCAACAGTGTCCTTATGAAGTTTAACAAAGAGAAATGCCAAGCATTTCAGACTGCATTTCAGACAGCATTTCAGACCACTACAGTCTGGAGGCTGACTGTCTTGGTGTTGTGGTTTAACCCAGCCAGCAGCTAAGCACCACACAGTCATTTGCTCACGTTCACCCTTTCCTCTTTAGGATCGGGGAGAGAATCAGAAAAAATGAAGCCTGTGGGTTGAGATAACCTGCGGGTTGAGATAACGCGTGGGTTAAGAAAGTTTATTAGGACAGAAAACAAAGGAAAATAATAATAATAATAACAACAACGATAAGAGTACTACTACTAATAATGTCTACAAAACAAGTGATGCACAGTGCAATTGCTCACCACCCGCTGACCCATGCCCAGCCTATCCCCGAGCACCTGGTCCCCTTACCCTGGCCAACCACTCCATATTAATTGTTCAGCATGACGTCAGAAGCTATGAAATATCTCTTTGGCCAGTTTGGGTCAGCTGTCTTGGTTCTGTCCCCTCCCAGCTCCTGCTGCACCCCCAGCTTGTCCTATTAGCAGGACAGAGAGAAGCTGAAAAGTTCTTTAGGACTTAAAGGCTTAGAGTTAGCACTACTCTGCAACAACTAAAACATCAGTACCATACTAGCTACTAGGAGGAAAACTAACTCTATTCTCACTGAAACCAGGACAGTTGGAAAGCAGCAGAAAAGATACTACGGGTCCTGGTGGACAACTAGTTGAGTATGAACCATCATTGTATTCTTCTGGCAAAGAAGTCTGTTACCTCCTGGCCTGCTTTAGCAATGGTGAAGCCAGCAGGCTCAAAAAAAAAGTGATCCTGCCTTCTTATACATACCTTCCCCTTGGTATGTGTAAGACTGTACATGATGTGCTGTGTCCAGTACTAGGCTCCCCAATACAAAAGACATATGGATATACTCAAATGACTCCAGTGAAGTGTTATTAACATGATCAGGGGGCTGAAGCAAGTGGTACAAAGGCTGAAGGAACTGAGTTTCTGGGGAAGAAAGGATTTTAGGAAGATCCTACTGTGGTTTTCAGATGAACCATGGGAAGATTTAGATAAGATGCAGCCAGATTCTTACACGTATTCAGCAAAAGGCCAAGTGCAATGGTCACAATTTATAACCAAGAAAATTCAAAGAATCATAGAATAGTTTGAGTGGGAAGGGACCTTGAAGATCATCTAGTTCCAAACATTTTGCCAGGGGCAGGGACAGCTTCCACTAGACCAGCTTGACTAAAGCCCCATCCAACCTGGCCTTAAATACTTCCAGGGAAGGAGCATCCACAGCTTCTCCGGGAAATCTGTTCCAGTGCCTCACCATGCCCTGAGTAAAGAATTTCTTCTTCCTTATGTCTAATCTAAATCTACCATCATATATATCTATTTAATAGACATCTCTCTATATATCATATATCTAATCTAAATCCACGAGTTTACAGACAATACTCCATGTCCTACCACTACAGTCTCTGATGAAGAATCTCTTCACATCTTTCTTGTAGTCCCCCTGTGTGTTCCGGAAGACTGCTATAAGGTCTCCCTGGAGCCTTTTCTCCTCCAGTCTGAACAACCCCAACTCTCTCAGCCTGTTTTCATAGGAGAGGTGTTCCAGACCTCTGATTATCCTCATGGTCCTCCTCTAGACTCATTCCAATCAATCCATGTCCTTATGCTGGAGGAACCAGAGGTGAATGCAGGACTCAAGTACTCATAAGAGGAGAATAGAGAATACAGCTCCCGCAACCTGCTGATCATGCTTCTTTTGATACAGCCCAGGATACAGTTGGCTTTCTGGGCTGCAAGCACACTTTGCCAACTCATGTCAAATTTTTCATCAAGCAACACCCACAAGTCCTTCTCCTGAGAGCTGCTCTCAATCCATTCTCCACCCAGTCTGTATTTGTGTTTGGAATTGTCCTGACCCAGATGCAAGCCCTTGTACTTGGCCTTGTTGAACTTCATGAGCTTTGCACAGGTCTACCTCTCAAGTCTGTCTAGGTAACTCTGGATGACATCCCTTCCATCTAGTATGTCAACAACATCACACAACTTGGTGTCATTGGCAAACTTTCTGAGGGTGCACTCGATCCCAATGTCCATGCCACCAACAAAGATGTTAAACAGTGCTAGTCTCGATACTGAATCACAGAATCACAGAATCACAGAATCGTCTAGGTTGGAAGAGACCTCCAAGATCATCTAGTCCAACCTCTGCCCTAACACTAACAAGTCCTCCACTAAACCATATCACTAAGGGCTACATCTAAACGTCTTTTAAAGACCTCCAGGGATGGCGACTCAACCACCTCCCTGGGCAGCCCATTCCAATGCCTAACAACCCTTTCAGTAAAGAAGTTCTTCCTAACATCCAACCTAAACCTCCCCTGGCGCAACTTTAGCCCATTCCCCCTCGTCCTGTCACCAGGCACGTGGGAGAATAGACCAACCCCCACCTCTCTACAGCCTCCTTTAAGGTACCTATAGAGAGCGATGAGGTCTCCCCTGAGCCTCCTCTTCTCCAGGCTAAACAACCCCAGCTCCCTCAGCCGCTCCTCATACGACTTGTTCTCCAGACCCTGCACCAGCTTCGTTGCCCTTCTCTGGACTCTCTCAAGCACCTCCATGTCCTTCTTGTAGCAAGGGGCCCAAAACTAAACACAGTACTCAAGGTGCGGCCTCACCAGAGCCGAGTACAGGGGTACAATCACCGCCTTAGACCTGCTGGCCACACTGCTTCTTATGCAAGCCAGGATGCTGTTGGCCTTCTTGGCCACCTGAGCACACTGCTGGCTCATATTCAGCTGACTATCAACCAGTACTCCCAGGTCCTTCTCCGCCAGGCAGCTTTCCAGCCACTCATCTCCCAGCCTGTAGCGCTGCTTGGGGTTGTTACGCCCCAGATGCAGGACCCGGCACTTGGCCTTGTTGAACTTCATGCAGTTGACCTCAGCCCATCGGTCCAGCCTATCCAGATCCTCCTGCAGAGCCTTCCTTCCCTCGAGCAGATAGACACACGCACCTAACTTGGTGTCATCTGCAAACCTACTGAGACTGCACTCGATCCCCTCATCCAGGTCATCGATAAAGATATTAAAGAGGACCGGCCCCAGCACTGAGCCCTGGGGGACTCCACTAGTGACCGGCCTCCAACTGGATTTGGCTCCATTCACCACAACTCTTTGGGCCCGGCCATCCAGCCAGTTTATAACCCAACGAAGTGTACGCCAGTCAAAGCCACGAGCAGCCAGTTTCTCGAGGAGAATGTTGTGGGAAACGGTGTCAAAAGCCTTACTGAAGTCAAGGTAGACCACATCCACAGCCTTCCCCTTATCCACCAAGCGCGTCACTTGGTCATAGAAGGAGATCAGGTTCCTCAAGCAGGACCTACCTTTCATGAACCCATGCTGACTGGGCCTGATCACCTGGTTTCCCTGCAAGTGCCGCGTGATGACACTCAAGATAATCTGCTCCATGAGCTTCCCTGGCACTGAGGTCAAACTAACAGGCCTATAGTTCCCCCGGTCTACCCTCCGGCCCTTCTTGTAGACGGGTGTCACATTGGCTAGCCGCCAGTCGACTGGAACCTCCCCTGATAGCCAGGACTGCTGATAAATGATGGAAAGCGGCTTGGCCAGCTCCTCCGCCAGTTCGCTCAGTACCCTCGGGTGGATCCCATCCAGCCCCATCGACTTTCGTACATCCAAGTGTCGTAGCAGATCGCCAACCATTTCCTCATGGATAGCGAGGGCCACATCCTGCTCCCCATCCCCTTCCACAAGCTCAGGGTACCAGGTATCCAGAGAACAACCGGTCTTGCCGCTAAAGACTGAGGCAAAGAAAGCATTGAGCACCTCAGCCTTTTCCTCATCTTTTGTAACTAAGTTTCCCCACGCATCCAGTAAAGGATGGAAATTCTCCTTAGTCCTCCTTTTTGCGTTGATGTATTTATAAAAACGTTTTTTGTTATCTTAAACGGCAGTAGCCAGATTGAGTTCCAGATGAGCTTTGGCCTTTCTAATTTTGTCCCTGCACAGCCTCGCAACATCCTTATAGTCATTCTGAGTAGCCCCGCCTCTCTTCCAAAGATTATAAACCCTCCTTTTTCTCCTAAGCTCGAGCCACAACTCTCTGCTCAGCCAGGCCAGTCTAGTTCCACGTCGGCTCGTCTTTGGGCACGTGGGGACAGACCGCTCCTGAGCCATTAAGATTTCCTTCTTGAAGAGTGCCCAGCCTTCCTGGACTCCTTTGCCCTTCAGAACCTCCTCCCAAGGGACTCTGCCAACCAGTGTCCTGAACAGCTCAAAGTCAGCCCTCCGGAAGTCCAAGACAGCGGTTTTACTGGTCCCCTTCCTGACTTCGCCAAGAATAGAGAACTGAACCATTTCGTGGTCACTCTGCCCAAGACAGCTCCCAACCACCACATCTCCCACCAGTCCATTACTGTTCTTGAACAGAAGGTCTAGCAGGGCACCTCCCCTGGTAGGCTCTCTAACCAGCTGCATCAGGAAGCTATCTTCCACGCTCTCCAGAAACCTCCTAGACTGCTTTCTCTGGGCTGTGTTGTGTTTCCAGGATATGTCTTGGAAGTTGAAGTACCCCACGAGAACAAGCGCTGACGATTTCACGGCTTCTGCCAGCTGCCTGTAGAACTCCTCATCAGTCTCCTCATCCTGGTTCAGCGGTCTATAACAGACCCCCACCAGGATGCCTGCCTTGTTGGCCTTCCCTCTGATCCTAACCCACAGGGACTCAACCTTATCATTCCCAGCCTCAAGTTCCTCAACATCTAAACACTCTCTAACATAGAGAGCCACACCACCACCCCTTCTGTGCTGCCTGTCCCTTCTGAAGAGCCTATAGCCAGACATGGCAGCACTCCAGTCATGAGAGTGGTCCCACCACGTTTCCGTGATGGCAACCAAGTCATAGCCTTCCCGCTGCACGATGGCTTCCAGCTCGTCCTGTTTGTTGCCCATGCTGCGTCCATTAGTGTAGATGCACTTCAGTCGGGCCATTGCCATCTTCCCCGGCTCTGCCATTGTTCCCCCCGGCACAGCTCCAACAGGCCTTCTTTCAGCCCCATCCCCCTTCTTTCCTAGTTTAAAGCCCTCTCAACGAGCCCTGCTAGCTCCTGGGCTAGGATCCGTTTTCCCCTTAGAGATAGGGACCCGTCTGCGGCCATCAGGCCGGGTGCCGAGTAAAGCGCCCCATGGTCAAAAAACCCAAAATTTCTGTGTTGGCACCAGCCTCTGAGCCACGTGTTAATCAGGTGGGCTTTCCATGTCCTCTCAGTACCCACCTCTCAGTACTGATCCCTGAGAAATGTCACTCATCACTTATTTCCACTTGGACAATGACCACAACACTTTGACCTATTGACTGCTATTGACAACACTTTGAGTGCAACCATCCAGCCAATTCCTTACCCACTGAGTAGTTCATCCATCAAATCCTTGTATCTCCAGTCTACAGACAAGGATATAATGGAGGGCAGTGTCAAATGCTTTACACAAGTCCAGGTAGATGATGTCAGTCACTCTTCCCCTATCCACCAATGCTGTAACCCCAGAATGGAATGCCACCAGATTTGTCAGGCACAATCTGCCCTTAGAGTAGACATGTTGGCTGTCACCAATCACCTCCTTATTTTCCATGTGCCTTGGCAAAGTTTCCAGGAGGATCTGTTCCATAATCTTGAGCACAGAGGTGAGACTGACTGGCCTGTAGTTCCCAAGGTCTTCTTTTTTTTCCCCTTTTCAAAAATGAGGATTATGTTTCTCCTCTTCCAGTAAGTGGGAACTTTATCAGACTGCCATGACTTCTCAAATATGATGGACAGTGGCTTAGTAACTTTATCCAGTGGTTTCCTCAGGACCCGTGGATGTATCTCATCAGGTCCCATGGATTTGTGCAACTTTAGGTTCCTTAGCTGGTCTCAAACCTGATCTTCTCCTATACTGGATGGTTCATCGTTCTTCCAGGCCCTGCATTTGCTTTCTTTGACTTGGGCTAAGGCGCTAGAGTTCTTGCCAGTGAAGAGTGAGGCAAAAAAAGTCGTTGAGTACCTCAGCCTTCACCATATCCCAGGTGATCAAGTCTCCTGCTTCCCTCCAGAGAGGGCCCACAATTTCCCTAGACTTCCTTTTTATCACTGATGAAGCCTTTCTTGTAGTTCTTGATGTCCCTGGCCAGATTTAATTCTAACAGAGCTTTAGCTTTCCTAATTTGATTCCTGGCTGCTTGGGTAATATTTCTGTATTCCTGCAAGGTTATCTGTCCTTTCTTCCATCCTCCGTAGGCCTAATTTTTGTGTTTGAGTTTGGCCAGGAACTCCTTGCTCATTCATACAGGCCTCCTGGTGTTTTTGCCTGACTTCCTCTTTGTTGGGATGCATCACTCCTGATCATGGAGGAGGTGATCCCTGAATATTCATGATTTGCTTGTGCCCCTCTTCCCTCCAGGGTTTATCCTACAGTGCAAGCAGATCCCAGAAAAGGCCAAAGACTATTCTCCTGAAGTCCAGGGTAGTGAGCTTGCTGTGCTCCATCCTCATTTCCCTCAGGATCCTAATCTGGACCATTTCATGGTCACTGCAGCCAAGGCTGCCCTTAAGTTTCACATTAGGCCCACCAGCACCTCCTTGTTGGTGAGAACAAGGCCCAGCATAGCACCTCTCCTCATTGACTTCTCTATTATTTGGAGAAGGTTATCATCAATGCATTCCAAGAACCTCCTGGATGGCCTATGCCTTGCTGTGCTGTCCTTCCAACAGATAGTTGTTGAAGTCTCCCATGAGGACCAGGACTTCTGAACATGAGGTTGCTTCTATCTGTCTATAGAAGGCCTCATCTGCTTGGTCTTCCTGATCAGGTGGCCTGTAGCACACTCCCTGCTATAATGTCACCTGTCTCTAACCTCTCTTTAATCCTGACTCACAAGCTCCTTGTCAGCTTCTTATCTATCCCTAAGTCCTCCAGGGCTCACTGACATAGATGGTGACATTCCCTCCTTGTCTCCCCTGCTTGTCCTTCCTAAAGAGCATGTATCCTTCTGTTCCAACAATCCAGTCATGGGAGCCATTCCACCATATCTCCATAATGCCAGTGAGATTATTACTTAGTAGGAGTTCTGACTAGGAAAAGGGGGAATAAGTGAATAAATAAATAAATAAATATCACTGTGTACTGGCCAAACACACAAACTGAGAGAGGTTGTATAATCTTAATCTTTGTGGGAGATACATGAATATCTACTCACTATTTAGCTGGACAGAGTCTGAGCTACCTGGTCTTCCTTCCTGAACTATCTTACAGTTCTTTGAATTTACCACTTAAAGACTATAGGAAAACAATATGTATAGGAAAAAAAGTGTGTAGAAAAAAAAAAAAAAAAAAAAAAAAAGGTGTCCAGATTTCATTCCTTAATACAGATCTGTAAGTTTTAGAAATCTACTGTTTTCCTTTAGTTATGGACAAGAAAAAATAAGATTTTTTCTATTCCAACAGTCTCATAGACTATCTTCTAGTGAGTGAGCTATAAGTCATTTTTATTTTCTGATTTGAAATCCACCAGCACTTATTTAACTGTGTTAACTTAGTCAACTGTATTAACTAAAACAAGGAAAGGAAAGTAAAAATGAACCACTTAGAACACTGATTTTCAAGAAGATATACTGGATCCCTATCTTAGTCAAGTATCTCATAATTAATATGTTAAAAAAGATGGAATGTCTGATCTTAACTAGACTGATTAATATTGTTTTGGGGATCCCAGTATAATCAAGGTAAATGCAGTTCAAATATAATTATGGAACTGGAAACAAGGATGATATATGTTATCCTACCAGTGCTTTCAAAATCTCTGAACCATCTCTAAAAATTATAATACTGTTTAATAATTATGGCCACAGCTAAGTGAAGATGCATTTTTTACCTTGTACGCTACCCTCTGTGATTTATAATAACTCAGAATACCGTAAACCCTCATGGCTTACCCTCTTAAAAATGAAAAAAACTGTGACTTTATATCTACTGGTACCCAGGAAGAAACACTCTCTTATGCTCTTAGGCAAACTCACATTGTGGTTCTTGCAAAAATAAGGAACAATCACTTCTTTTTATTTTACTTTCATTTTACTTTATATATATATATATATATATAAATGTTAATTAATGAGTAAGCAGAAATATTTGATTTATAAAATTCAACTTTTCAGAATTTTTGGTAAAAACTACTTTTAGCATGTCAGCCATCTTTGATCTAATATGATATGGATACTATTTTCTTTTCAAGTAAAGTGCTCATGATACTTGGTCATGTACAGCTTTAAACAAAAAGCTTTTATACCACAGGGAATACTGAAAATAATAAAGATGATGATTTAAAAAAAAAATGTTTTTAATGATGTACACCTAATTGTTATAATTTAAATGGTCCAGTTAATATAAAATTAACTAATCCAAAAAAAACCAAAAACTTAACTCTCTGAGAATGTAGACTTTTGCAAGACTATTTTAACTCTTTCTTAATATACATCACTTAAAAAAAAAAAACATATATTAACAAAGATATAGTAGGAAATAACATTTAAAATATATCCATATATATACAGCAAAGTGTAGATGATGAATATGTTTCGGTTTATTGTTGTATTATTGTTGTATTCATTTTTTGTATCATTCTGTATTTAAAATACCAGTAAAATATTCTTCACAAGCTTTTTTTCTCCTCTGTTCATGATTTTTCAAAGGATCTGTTTATCATATGTTGAACTCCAATGTCGCTATTCAGGACTCATGCTGCTTACATTGCATTTTACACGTAGACTTTAAAAAAGAATTCTTAGCATTTTGTTGTTGTTTTTGTTTTAGCAATCTCAAAGCAGTTGGCAGGGATTATTTTAGATAATAGACTATGTGTTTTATATTTCAACAGATTTTTTTTTAGGGAAAACGATCATCTATGCTTTTGTATATAAACTTAGGCTCTGCAAATGAAGACTTGAACCTTTTAAAGAAGATCCAGTTCATTTTATGCAGTGTTTCACAGCAGTAATTTTGAAGTAAAACCTTCTGATTTCATGAATGAGATTTATGCTGTCAGAGGACTAATCGGGATCACGAAGCTGACTTTAAGTTCTTGAATATGCTCAATGTGCTCAACTGTAATTACCAAGTCTGCATGGGGGACCATCCAAGTTTCTCTACTCAGTGTTAGGGAAGTTCTCACTCAAGTTATATGTTGGAAAGAAAGAAGACAGAAAAGATGACAGACGGTCAGCAACCCTAGTTCTGAGCCCAGGGGAGTTATTTCTATCTAGCATTCTCAGAGATTAGTCTAGGAAGAACTAAAAATGTATGTCCGAGCATGTAGAAATCAATTGCATCTGATTTATTTGGCATTTTATTGAAAAGATTGCTACCAAGCAGCTCTAGGTAGAAGGGTGAAGGAGTAGCCTTGTAATTCAGAGTGAAACATGACCTTGAGAAATTATGACGGGTGGTACATTACTTGTCTGGGATTTCTTGGGGGCCAGGGAAGAAGCTGGGAAATTTGATGCATATCTGAACGATATGACTCTTTATGGTGATGTTTACAAATCATGGTAGAAGAAGAGAAACAACTGCTAAAACTGGAGTTCTATAGTGAGGTACCAGATGAGGATGAAAGTGAGATGCCAAGTCAGCTCACGAGATGCTGGAGAGCTACCCCTGACTTATCCATCCACAAGGTGTAACATTGTAGTTTCTGGAAAAAAAAAAAAAAAAGTACATTTTTTTATTTACAAACTGTTTTGTGAAATGCTAATATTACATGTTCTGTGGAATTATTTATTTAGTAAAATTATACATATATACATATATAATTAGGACATTCAATGTCTCTGGCTAGCTTTTGCTTCCTTTTTCATAAATTGTTTTAACAGAAACTTTGTGTGGTGCAGAGAGAGTCTGTAAGTTTTCCAAAGGATTTCATGTATATCCTCAAAATGCTAAGCTCACTGAATTCATTTTCTGCCTGCTGGATGAGAAATCATTCTTTTTATGGATTCCCATAGGTCTGATAACCCTGTGCTACAATCTGCTGCATTTTTATACAAAAGAATAAGATCTGGTCAAAGATTAGTTTTGAGGAAGAAAAATAAATAAATAATATATATATATATATATATATATATATACACCAAAGAAGTTTCCTAATTTACAAGGATAAGTAAAGGTCGATGTCTCTACCAAAACAAGATCAAACCTAACTGCCTTCAACTAAACTCACTAATTTACCTTAAGTAGTAAATAGAGAAAAATGTCCATTCAGTTAGGAAGAAGATTATACATTCATGTATTTCCCAGTCTGCTTATTCTTTGTTTTATATATTGGTTTTGGAACACTTGTTAGTTCCTGCATTAGTCATTCTGTATGGTGCTATAGTTTCACCATGAAACCTCAGTGACTTAGTGAGAATGTCATGAAAAGGGAATCCTCAAAATTCTTTCTATGTAGACTGCACTGATAATAAAAACCTAACAGATTAGACAGACAGATTAATGATCCAGAGATTCTGTACCAAGTTTTAGATGGTAACTAGATTTTTAAATGGTTGGCCTCAAGTAACATTATTTTGCTTATAAATCTTACAAAAGTGATTCTTTTTCAAAGTTCTCAATATCAGATTTTTAGTTTCATCAGACTTCTTCTGCTGTCACAGAAATTCACTTGAATGTGATAAAATGTCTTGGTGCAATTAGCATAAAGGTAGCTGATTTCAGCGAGGACCTCGTGCAGATCGGCTGCAGCGACGGCTCCTGGCTGGGAGACGAACGGATCCAACCCTTAATCCCCCCCAACAACGCGGCACAGAGCCGTTGGTCAGAGCCGCAGCCCCAGCCCCCTCCCGCCGAGCAGGCAGGAGCTGTGCTTGTGCCGCTGCGGGCGTTGACGTGCTGCGGGCGGAGCCAGGGGTGACGGCAGCCTACCCACCCCCTGGCGCTATAAGAGCAGACCCAAGGGAGCGCCGTGACCCAGGAGCGATGGAAACAGGACGCGGTAACGGGACCGGCGTGGGAGTTACCGCAGGCGCTAACATGACCGGCTTGGCAGTTAATGCAGCCAGCTTGCGTGGGGCAGTTCAAGTGGGGCAGGGAGGAGTATGAGGAGGACCCTCTCCCCCATTTCCCATCTCCCTTTCTCTTCCCCTTCTCTCCTTGGGCAATGCTTCCACGTTGCACCTAGACCTCACCATGGTGGGCACCCGTCACAGCAGCCAGTCCGAGATGGCAACCCAAACGGAGGAGATGCTGCCTCTCCCGACTCAGGTGGAGCCCCTGAGGGGGGAAAAGGCAGTCCAGACAGGTGACTGTGGGGAGCTCCGGTATCTGGAGACCCACCTGGGTCCTGAGGGAGAAAAGGGCTGTCGTGGGTGCAGGTGTGCCCTGCTTGAGGAACTCCTTGAGCAGGTGGCTGGGCTGCAGTGAGAAGTCGGCAGCCTAAGGGGCTCCTAGGAGTCTCTAGGGTAACAGACAGGAGGTGTCAACCTGCCTCTACTGATACCCTGCAACCCCCTCCTATGTCCCTGCCAGCAGTAGAAGCTGACCCAGCAGATTGCATGCAGCACAGAGGGCTTGACCGCCCGCAAGAGAAAAGGGGCTGGACCCTTGTCACAGCTTGCAGCAGAAGGAGACATTTGCTCCTGACACCCACGATGCCACCAACCCCCATGGTGTACTTGGGAAATAGATTTGAGGCTCTTAGGCAGGAAAAGGAAGAGGCTGAAGGGCTGGACAGTAGTGTGAACCCGGGAAGCAACCTGGAGAAGCGTGTCAACATTGAGGGAAGTACTCAGCGTAGGGATTGGGACCGGACGGGGTGCTGCATTACAACCAGTGCCACAAAAAAAGAACGGAGAGTCTTAGTGGTAGGAGACTCCTTGCTCAGGGGCACTGAGGCTCCCATTTGTCAACCAGACAATCTATCCAGAGAGGTGTGCTGTCTTCCTGGGGCACGTGTCTGAGATGTTAGGAAGGCTCTGCCACAACTCATTAAACCGGAGGGCTACTATCCTCTTGTTGTCATTCAGATTGGATCCAGGGAAGCTGCAACTAGAAAAATGAGTTATATTAAAAAGGACTTTGCATCCCTGGGAAGGATGTTGAAGGGATCCGGGGTGCAGGCAGTGTTCTCCTCTGTCCTCCTGCTGGGTGGCTGGGACCCAGAAAGAAGGAGGAGAACGGGACAGGTAAATGACTGGTTGAGGGGGTGGTGTCCGGACCAGGGATTTGGGTATTTCGATCTTGGTCAGTCCTTTGAGAAGCCAGGTATGTGGTCTGATGATCACCTCCAACTCAGCAAGTGGGGCACAAGTGTGTTGGGGAGCAAGCTTTCTGGACTGGTTACCAGGGCTTTAAACTAGGTTTGACGGGGGAAGGGAGGGGAGCTACAAGTGACAGAGAAGGGCTGGGGGAAGTTGTCACTGCTGTCACTGTTGAAGGCAGAAGGGAAGCACCTCTGAGTTGTCCCATAGGATTGGCTGAGGGCTCCTCAGAGATGGTAATGATCCCGATACCCCGTCCGGAATCTTCTTCGTGCATCCCTCCAGAGGTAACTGCGCCCGCTGCTTCCCTCAAGTGCCTGTACACCAATGCGCGGAGCATGGGAAATAAACAGGATGAGCTCGAGATCTGTGTTCGGTCGCAGGGCCACGATCTTATTGCGATCACAGAGACGTGGTGGGACAGCTCGCATGACTGGAAAGCTGTCATGGAGGGCTATGTCCTTTTTAGGAAAGACAGGCTGGGGAAGCGACGGAGTGGGATTACCCTTTATGTGAGGGAGCAGTTAGAGTGTACCCAGCTCCACCTGGGAGAGGGTGAAGGACAAGTGGAGAGCTTGTGGGTGAGAATTAAGGGGTGGGCTGGTATGAGAGACACTGTTGTGGGGGTGTACTACAGGTCACCAGATCAGGAGGACATGGTCGATGAGACCTTCTACAAACAGCTGGTAGTAGCCTCACGATCACGGGTGCTGGTTCTCATGGGGGCCTTCAATTATCCAGACATCTGTTGGGTAAGCAACTCGTCCAGGCACGAGCAGTCCAAATGGTTCCTACAATGCGCTGAAGACAATTTTCTGATGCAGGTGGTGGAGGAGCCGACGAGGCGGGGGATGCTTCTGGACCTTGTCCTTATCAACAGGGATGGGCTTGTTAAGGATGTGAAGGTTGGGGGCAGCTTGGAATGCAGCGACCATGAGGTTGTGGAGTTCAAGATGGAACTTGGTGGAAGAAGTAAGGCTAAAAGCAGGATTGCTACCCTGGACTTCCAAAGAGCCAACTTCGACCTCTTCTGGGACCTGCTTGGAAGTATCTCCTGGGCTAGGTTGCTAGAAGGCAAGAGTGCTTGTCAGAGCTGGGCTACATTTAAACAGCACTTCTTCCAAGCTCAGGATCGGTGCATCCCTAAGAGTAGGAAATCAGGGAAGGGGGGCAGGAAACCTGCATGGATGAGCAAGGAGCTAATCAATGAGATCAAAAGGAAGAGGAAGGTCTATGAAATGTGGAAAAAGGGCCTGTCCTCTTGGGAAGAGTAGAGACGTGTTGTCAGGGCCTGCAGGGATGAGACGAGGAAGGCTAAAGCCCACCTAGAGATGAGGCTTGCAAAAGAGATAAAAGATAATAAGAAGGGCTTTTTTTAAGTATGTAAACAGTAAAAGGAAGACTAGGGATAATGTAGGTCCCTTGCTGAACGAGGAGGGTGTCCTGGTAATGGGAGATGCCGAGAAGGCAGAGATACTAAATGCTGTCTTTGCTTCAGTCTTTGCTTCAAGGACTCCTCCCCAGGACTCCTCGACCCTGGTGGGTGGAGAAAGGGGCTGGGAAATGGAGGGCTCCCCCGTGGTTGACCCGAGGGTAGTTGGGGAGTGTCTGAGTGGGCTCAACGCACACAAATCCATGGGTCCTGATGGGATGCATCCACATGCACTAAGGGAGTTGGCAGAGGTGATCGCCGAACCGCTCTCTATCATCTTTGAAAGGTCCTGGAGAACAAGAGAGGTGCCTGAAGACTGGAGGATAGCCAATGTCACTCCGGTCTTCAAGAAGGGCAAGAAGGAGGATCTGGGAAACTACAGGCCAGTCAGTCTCGCCTCTGTCCCTGGAAAAGTGTTGGAACAGCTTGTTCTGGATGTCATCTCCAAGCAACTGGAAGAGAAGAATGTTATGAGGAGTAGTCAGCATGGATTTACCAAGGGGAAGTCATGCTCTACCAACCTCGTTGCCTTCTATGATGACATCACCAGCTGGGTAGATGGGTGCAGATCAGTGGATGTCATCTACCTTGACTTTAGCAAGGCTTTCGATACTGTTTCCCATGACATCCTGATAGCAAAGCTGATAAAGTGTGGGATGGACGAGTGGACAGTAAGGTGGGTTGAGAACTGGCTGACTGTATGAGCTCAGAGGGTGGTGATCGGTAGCACAGAGTCCGGCTGGAGACCTGTGACTGTCGGCGTTCCCCAGGGGTCGGTGCTGGGTCTGATTTTGTTCAACATCTTCATCGACAACCTTGATGAGGTAATAGTGTCTGCCCTCAGCAAGTACGCCGATGACATGAAGCTGGGAGGAGTGGCTGACATGCCAGAAGGTTGTGCTGCCACTCAGCGAGACCTGGACTGGCTGGAGAGATGGGCAGGAAGAAACCAAATGAGGTTTAATAAGAGCAAGTGTAGAGTCCTGCACCTGGGAAGGAACAACCGGATGTATCAGTACAGGCTGGGGGACGACCTGCTGGAGAGGAGCTCTGAGGAGAAGGACCTGGGGGTCCTGGTGGACGACAGGTTGACCATGAGCCAGCAGTGTGCCCTGGTGGCCAAGAGGGCCAATGGGATCCTGGCGTGCATTAAAAGGAGCGTGGCCAGCAGGTCAAGGGAGGTGATCCTCCCCCTCTACTCTGCCCTGGTCAGGCCTCACCTGGAGTACTGTGTCCAGTTCTGGGCTCCCCAGTACAAAAAGACAAGGATCTCCTGGGAAGAGTCCAGCGGAGGGCCACAAAGATGATACGAGGCCTGGAGCATCTTCCCTATGAAGAAAGGCTGAGAGACCTGGGTCTATTCAGCCTGGAGAAGAGAAGACTGAGAGGGGATCTTATTAATGTGTATAAATACCTGAGGTGTGGGAGACAGAGGGATTTGGCCAACCTCTTTTCAGTGGTTTGTGGGGATAGGGCAAGGGGCAATGGCCACAAGGTAGAGCACAGGAAGTTCTGCACCAACATGCAAAAGAACTCTTTCATGGTGAGGGTGACAGAGCACTGGAACAGGCTGCCTAGGAAGGTTGTGGAGTCTCCCTCTCTGAGAGATATTCAAGGCACGTCTGGATGCCTACCTGGGCAGCCTGCTCTAAGGAGCCTGCTTTGGCAGGGGGGTTGGACCCTATGATCTTTTGAGGTCCCTTCCAACCCCTTCGATTCTGTGATTCTGTGATTTTGTGATACTTACTTCAGGAAGTCTTAGATACTCTTATAGAGCAAATTTTAACAGTAAGATGTTGTCCCCCTCCTCTGTTCTATGGACTGTAAAATATTTTTTTCCTGATGAGATCAAAAGAAAAAAGACGTCCTAGTTCAATGATATGAATCTGTTGAGTTTTTTTCCTTTTTTTCCTTTTTTTTTCCTTTTTTTCCTTTTTTTTCTTTTTTTTTTCTTTTTTTTCCTTTTTTTTTCTTTTTTTTTTTTTTTCCCAAGAAGCCAATTGTAAGTTATCCAAGATTTTTCATACCACTTGGTCAGAACTATATGAAAAAGTTGGTATGTTATGGTCATATGGTAGTATTAACAATCTTCTCTGTAAACAACACACTCTTTTATAGAAGACATGGGAGCATGTGATCTAAAACATTTATATTGTTTAAATGTTTGTCTTGTATCTTCATTCAAAGTTGCACAAGAATTATAAAACAAATGTCTTTTCCTAAAAAAAAAAAAATCAAGAAGAAAGTTAGATCAAGCCACACTTCCAGCCAAACTGTTGCATATTAAATGAAGGGTCTTCTAGTGTTGTTACTTACAATAATAGCATCGAAAGGTAATATTGTCAACTGTCCAGTTCAAAAGTGCCCAGAAACCACATCTATTTTATAAGGTGCCATATCTTTCACCTGAATTTCTGTTTACAGTAACAATATGACGTTGAATTTTCATGACAAAGCACTTGAATCTCTTTCCAGTCAGTAATCAGGAACCATTTATGAAAAAATACTTGCTGCCATGCCTTGGACTGCCTTTGTTGAAAAACATATGGACTGTGAGCAAGGGAACAGTGCATGACCTCTTTCTTACTGTTTGGGACAAAGTATGCAATATAACTTCAGGACTAATAAGAAGTCATTAAATTTATAAAACTATAGATGGAAGAAGCAAGGGTGAGGAAAATATTCTTGATTATTTTTATGATCACCCGTATCCAATTAGTGGACATGAAATCTTTACTTATTCCAAGTGCAAATTGAAAACACTAAATACTATGTGCAGTTTTGTTCAAAGTATGTGTAAGATTCTTGTTCATTTCTAAATAAGAAGTCAAGTGACATAAGGCTTTCTATACACTGTTAATCTTTTTATTTTATTTTATTATTTTATTTTATTTTATTTTATTTTATTTTATTTTTATTTTATTTTATTTTATTTTATTATTTTATTTTAATTTAATTTAATTTAATTTAATTTAATTTAATTTAATTTAATTTTATTTTATTTTATTTTATTTTATTTTATTTTATTTTATTTTATTTTATTTTATTTCTAGTAGTTCATAAGCAATAATACCTAATTTTGAAATTTATTTCCAAAACCACATTTTTTTCTTTTCTTTTCTTTTTTTTTATTATTTTTTCTCAGCAGTGTTACGTAGAATGGCCTAAATGGAGAACAACTTTTCAAAACTACTAGAACTGTGTGAATCTGTTATCACATCAAAATAATTTCTCTGACAGCCTATGAAATTATTTTTATAGAAAACTTTACTGCAATTACTGTTCACTTTTTTGGCACAAAGCACATCTGCAGAAAACTTAATAAGGGGATAATCAAGGAAAAAAAATTAAATGCAGCCAGTCAAAATCAATTGCAAGTAATGTATCAGTGGTTTAATATGAGTTTATAAGCACATGTTGTCATTTGAAATTTGTTAATATTTGAGCATAGCCTAAACTGGCTTGACAGAAAAATTGTAACTGCCACCTTTAGGCACACTAGAGATAGGCATTTTAACACAAATCTGCTTTGTTTAATGCAGTGAACTACACTGGAATGTAATACATATTGTCAATATATTTCAATTACCAAAACAGATGCTATACAGAAAATACTGTGTGTTGTCTGCCCTAAAGGACAAAATAATTTCTTAAACACTCTTTTCCCTTAGTGACATTGCAGTTCAATCCCTGTTGTCATGTGATTTTTTGAAAGTGTAACATGCTAACAGAAGTCTTGCTCTTCAACTTTCTCCAAGGAATCATGTCTCTTAGGTGATATGTAAATACCTCTTTGAAGATCAGCTAATGATGAAAATCCTCACACAGAAGCTGAATAAATTTAACTGGTTGATACTTGCCTCTAAATATGGAAGGCCACATCTAAACCATTGGAGGAGGAGATAGGAAAATGGTGCATTGCTGTGCATTTCCTATATTTATTAGTAGATGTGAAGAAAGGTAATAGCTGTAGCTCAAAGTTTGCAGTTGTGTGAAGCAGGCCAGTAGGAATATTTTCATTTCAGAAAAAAAAAATACTTTCAATAAGTAAAACAATGCTTTTTTATTGTTGCCTTTTTTTTTTTCTCAACAAACAAACAAAACCCTTCAGTCCTTTAAAGAGGAAGAGATACAAATACATCAAACCAGAAGCCACTGAAATGACTTGTGTAATCCACTTCTATTTATCAGATTAATCTCTTTATGTAATGGCATAATATAACTGGAACATCCCTTTCCATTTCTCCTCTTCAGGCAGTTGTAGAGAGCAATGAAGTTGCCTTTTCTCCAAACTAGACAACCCGAGAGTCTTCAGCCTCTCCTCATATTGCTCAGATTGTTTGGATTTGACTTTGAAGAATGGGTTTTGAAATAAATTTTATACTAAATATGAAAAGAAAAAAAAAACATTTTATGAGAAAACCTCATATTCAATTTAATGTGTTACATTAATAGTAAAAATTAACTCATGACTTAGTTCCAGTAGAAAGTCCTTTTTAGCTATAGTAGGAACAAACCCAGTCATTGCCCATAGATTGCATATTTTTCTAAAAAATCTTTTAATACATTAAGAAACCAGATTAAGTTCCACTGCTTATGCACAGATACACAGCACTTCTTAGTTCTCCCATTATGACTGGAATTGATCAGAGAATGCACAATTATAAATAACTGCAAATCTGTCCCCGTTTAATGCAACTAAAAAAAAAAAAAAATTAAACTTCATGAGATCAACAAGATCTTCATCTGATCAACAAGATCTTCATCTGACCTTTTGAAATGTCACAATAACATTTTTGTAGTATATTACTCTAATTGTATATATTATTATATTATGATATTATATTATTAAATATATATTATAATTATATATATTACACTATAATATATATATTATAAAATATATATGTATTATAAAAGTGTATTACTTTTATTTTGAAGATGTTCTAGATTATTTCAGAGAATGTACTATGTAGAAGGGCAAGATTACATTTCTGTACATGCATTTCATCGGCCATTTTTGTTTGTTTGCTTGCTTTTGTTTTGTTTTTGTTTGTTTTGTTAATGCTAACATATATTGAAAACAAAGCAAATAAACAAAAAACTATGTGTAGAGAAGTAGGTCTCCTATAAAGGTATGATAGAAAAGACATGATTTGGACACATATATCTTCTTGGGAGAAATGGCTGAAATGCTCCTGTGCTTCATGCTGGCTAAACTGAACTTTGCACCAAGAGAGAAATAAATTGGAAAAGTTATTATGTAAGATGTACCTATATGTCATCTGCTACTTTTGATGTGCAGGTTTGCGGGGAATGACACAAATGATGATGTTGAGTTTTGTATGCCAATATAAATAAATAAAAACAATTTTAATGGCACAAAGATTGAACTACTAGTATGAAGGTCATGAAACTGTAGCATTTGTTCTTTGACATTGAGTTGTGAAAGGCAAAAAATGAGTATTAGGTGTGGCATAGCTGCTTTATTATATTTTTGTCCTAGAACAGTGAGTTGAGGGAATATTGGTAACCTAAATGTGTGTGGTAGAGAGTGTGGTGCAACTGTAATAACTCTAAGTTAGCAGGGAACCTCAAGAGTAAGATATTCTTTCTTCAGTCATGTGATTATTGAAAACTTTCCAGAAATGGCTACTAGAGAGCAGACAACAAAAATGCAATTATGTTATTGCAGTTCTCTTATTGCCATGTGTATCATATAACATTTTGTATAAGAATTTTCATAAATGGTTTAGAAATATGTAATGGTGCACATTTAGTTTAGACTACAATTTTAGCTTAAATGTAACTCTGTGAACTTAAATTTAGTGCTAAAATGAGTCTGATTATTTATTTATTTATTTATTTATTTTAATTAGGCTTTTTTTTTTTTTTATCTTTGAAATGCAAACCAAAATGAACAGTCGCTTTCCATAACAGTTTTTACTTGAACTTTTATTTTTCTTTAGAAGCTGTGCTAATATTTTGGTGGTTTTATTTATTTATTTATTTACTAGTCATATGATACTTACCTGTAATGTTAAAACAAATTCCAATACATACAAGATCAAATATATGTAAGCAACAGTTAACCCAATGATTTACACCTAAACGAGTGACCAAAGATTATAAATTCCTTTTTAAAAAATGATGTTGAAAGAGCCTTTTGCTACTTTAAAAATATTTTTATCACATACACCAAAAAGTACTCTTAAATTTAAATATGAAAACATCAACAATTAGTAAACAACATGCACTCCAGTTTTATCAAGCTATTTTACTTTTGTCATAAGTGTTAGTGAAAAAAAAAAAAGTATATAAGTATATATATGAAGTTTTGTTATTGTTGTTGTTTTTGTGGTATAGACTGAAAAGTAATACATAATTGCTAATTTTGAAGTCAGGAAGGAAACTTCTCTATCTACTACAAAAAATGTGGCACCTCAGGCAGAAGATCATAAACTGTATATCAATGACTACAGAACAAAGAGCAATGTTGAAATATATACTTAATTAAAGAAACAATTCAGTTTTCTGATATCCAGGAAATTTTTTAATAATAAAGCAAAATGCTAAGGAATATATTTGAAGAGGCCTGATCCAAACTAATTTGGTGGAAATCTTTAGCAATGTTTGCAGCAAAATTCCTGTTCACAAGTGTAAAACTTCAAGAACTTAAAAGTTATTTATAAATCACATATCTAGTGTACTTCTGATCAGAGATCTACATTTTTTTATCAGAAGATGTACGTTTTGTTGGGTTAAAAGCTGGCTGGATAGCTGGGCCCAAAGAGTCGTAGTGAATGGAGTTAAGTCCAGTTGGAGGCCAGTCACTGGTGGAATACCCCAGGGTTAAGTATTAGGGCCAGTTCTCTTTAATATCTTTATTGATGATCTGGATGAGGGGATCAAGTGCACCCTCAGTAAGTTTGTAAATGACACCAAGTTAGGTGCATGTGTCGATCTGCTCGAGGGTAGGAAGGCTCTGCAGGAGGATCTGGATAGGCTGGACCGATGGGCTGAGGCCAACTGTACGAAGTTCAACAAGGCCAAGTGCCAGGTCCTCCACCTGGGGCACAACAACCACAAGCAGAGCTACAGGCTGGGAGATGAGTGGTTGGAAAGTTGCCTGGCAGAGAAGGACCTGGGAGTACTGGTTGATAGTCAGCTGAATATGAGCCAGCAGTGTGCTCAGGTGGCCAAGAAGGCCAACAGTATCCTGGCTTGTATAAGAAACAGTGTGGCCAGCAGGTCTAGGGAAGTGATTGTTCCCCTGTACTTGGCTCTGGTGAGGCCGCACCTTGAGTACTGTGTTTAGTTTTGGGCCCCTTGCTACAAGAAGGACATGGAGGTTCTTGAGTGAGTCCAGAGAAGGGCAACGAAGCTGGTGAGGGATCTGGAGAATGAGTCTTATGAGGAGCAGCTGAGGGAGCTGGGATTGTTCAGCCTGGAGAAGAGGAGGCTCAGGGGCGACCTTATCACACTCTACAGGTACGTTAAAGGAGGCTGTAGCGAAGTGGGGGTTGGTCTATTCTCGCATGTGCCTGGTGACAGGACAAGGGGGAATGGGCTAATGTTTCAATGGGGAGGTTTAGGTTGGATATTAGGAAAAACTTCTTTACCGAAAGGGTTGTTAGGCATTGGAATGGGCTGCCCAGGGAAGTGGTTAAGTCACCATCCCTGAAGGTCTTTAAAAGACATTTAGATGTAGAGCTTAGTGATATGATTTAGTGGAGGCCTTGTTAGTGTTAGGTTAGAGGTTGGACTAAGTGATCTTGGAGGTCTCTTCCAACCTAGATGATTCTGTGATCCTGTATTTAATGTGGGAGAAAAAAAAAAAAAAATCACGTTTGGTTCTCTCTTGAACTGCACTGTTACATATGTGTAAACTTTTTCATGAGATGTTGTTTAGAGTGTTTCAGGTAGTCTTTATACCAACCACGAGATAAAAAAGAAAGAGAAAATAATGTATGACCTCCAACCATGTGCCAGTGTTTCAATATTTTGATACCAAAGCCTACTAAAACATAGTTTTCTTAATTTGTGAAATATTCCTATGGGTTTGCCTTGAGCAAACAAATTTCTTCTAGTGCATCTCTGGATAACATATTTTCACGCAATTAAATGATTTAAATAAAATTTGCAATAAACAATTGTATAATTTAAAGCTTATTTTTAAGCTACATATCTTGGGGGGGGGGGGGGGGGGGGGAAGAGGGCGGGGGCAGATGACCCCTATTTGGAGTAGTTCTTGAAGAGCTACTGCCTGTGGGCAGCCCACACAGGATCAGTACGGGAAGGACAGCATCCCGTGGGAGAGACCCCATATTGGAGCAGGGGAAGAGAGTGACTGAAAAGGAGTGACAGAGACAAAGTGCTATAGACTGACCACAACCCCCATTTTGCCCGTCAAAATAATTGTTGAGTGATCTCCCCGTCCTTATCTCAAACCTTGAGCCCTTTACATTGTATTTTCTCCCCCTTTTCCCTTTGAGAAGAGGGAGTGAGAGAGCAGTTGTGGTGGAGCTCGGCTGCCCACTTGAGTAAAACCACCACAGCAGCCTCACAGTCACAAGCCCTCATTCTCTTGGGGACTTCAACCACCCCAATATCTGCTGGAAAGAGCATACAGCTAGGCATAAACAGTCCAGGAGGTTCCTGCAGAGCATTAATGAAAACTTTTTGACACAGGTGGTCAAGAAGCCAACAAGGAGAGGTGTGCTACTGGACCTATTATTAACAAACAAAGAAGGCTCAGAGCCTTGGCTGCAGTGACCATGAGACGGTGGAGTTCAGGATCTTGTGAGGAGGAAGCAGGGCAAGAAGTAGGGACCCTGTACTTCAGGAGAGCAAAATTTGCCCTTTTCGGGGACCTACCTGGAGGAATACCATGGCCTTAGAAGGAAGGGAGAACTTAGAGAAGTTTCCTTAGAGAAGGAAACTTAGAAGGATCAATGTATTTTTATGAGCAAGAAGGCAAGCAAAGGGGGCAGGAGACCTGCATGGATGAACAAAGAGCTCCTGGCAAAACTCAAACAGAAGGAAGTATACAGCATATGGAAAAAAAGACAGGCCATGTGGGAGGAATATAGGGACAGTGTCAGAGGATGTAGCGATGTGACAAGAAAGGCCAAGGCCCATTTGAAATTAAATCTGGCAAGGGATGTCAACAACAAAAACAAGGGCTTCTTCAGATATACCAACAGCAAGAAAAAGTCTAGGGAAAATGTGGCCCCACTGCTGAATGGGTCAGGGGCCTTGGTAATGAAGGAAACAGAAAAAGCAGTTACCACATTCCTTCTTTGCTTCAGTCTTCACTTCTAAGACCGGCCCTCAAGAATCCCAGACCCGAGAGACAACAGGAGAAGTCTAGAGAAAGAAAGACTTTCTCTTGGTCAAAGAGGATGAGGTTAGAGATTATTTAGGGAAAATTGACGCTCACAAATCCATGGACCCTGATGGGATAAACCCAGGAGTGTTGAGGGAGTTGGTGGATGTTATTGCTAGGTCACTGTCCATCATATCTGAAAGGTTGTGGAGAACTGGAGAGGTGCCTGAGGACTGGAAGAAAGCCCATGTCCCCCCAGTCTTCAAAAAGGGCAAGAAGGAGGACCCAGAAAACTACAGGCCAGTCAGCCTCACCTCCATCCCCGAAGTGGTGACTGAATTTTATTTATCCTGGAGGTTATCTCCAAGCACATGGAGGAAAATAAAGTGATCAAGAGAGTCAGGTTCACTAAGGGAAAATCATTCTTGACCAAGCTGATAGCCTTCTATGATGGAATGACTAGCTGGGTGGAGTTGAAAAAAGATATTTGTCTTTTCTTAGATGGGCAAAACCTATGAAATTTCAATGAGTGTATTAGGCTTAGTGCTCTGTTAAATGGAGTTTTAGTGTCTCTTCAAATATGTGCCAAGAAAATACATCAGAAAAATTTCACCAGAGTGATTATCAGTGGATTTTTCATGTCTTGCACACAAACTTTTATCAAATAACAAGTTAAAACTAAATTCCTTTCTCCTTATAAATCAAATATTCATTAAATTACTTTGTTAATTGAGAACTTTGTGTATAAAGTATGTAAACCTATGCATAATCTCACAACAAAGTTCTGTAATGCCTTCTAACTGCAGCAAAATTTTGGTGGAGGGAAGGCGAAAGCACTGTTTATTTCTAAAACATTCCGATTTATTGGAGGATAAATGAAAAGAACATAGATATTCTATAACACAAACATAGAAGAGTAATGCTTTTAAGAAAGAATCTCCTTGAATCCACAGTTAGTAGGATTAGTAAGGTTAGTAATGTAATTGTGCTAGGATTCCAGATTGAAGATCTATTGCCTTCTTTTTGTTGTTGTTGTTTTGTTTTGTTTAATATCTTTTGAAAATCTACTCAGATTTCATTGTCTTTAGGAAATAACATTCCTAGTTCTAATACAGAGTAACAATTGTAACAATTTTGTTGAAAATGTAAGCCATTTTAATTTTATTTGTTCTTGCAGGAATAGAACTGGCTAGGGGTTTTAAAGGACGATGAAGTACTTAGCAGTTTGTGGTCTTTTCTCTTCTATAATACAAAAAATCCATTCCTTCAGGCTTTCCGAAGAGGCTAAGTATTCTGAACCTCCTGTCACTCAGCTCTGCTCCATTTTAACTTATAAACTCTGTTAAAAAAAAAAAAAAAAAAAAAGAAAAAAAATTATTATCATTATTTATTTATTTATTTATTTATTTTCATTTCTCCTTGCTACATATTGTGATTTGTATTCTTGTCTTTATTTACTGTGGGATTTTAGTGGGATTAAGACCTTTTCTCCAGTATATTAAGGTCATGCTGAATACAGATCCTGTACTCAAACCTCCAAGCTAAGTCTCTTCTGAATTTTTAATTAAAATTACAAACTCAGTAGAAGTGAACAGAATGTTGCATGTTACATTCTATTTAGTCTTACACTTTTCATGGGGAATCGGCCTATCTGTTTGTAAAATAATTGCCATGTGGAATGATGTTTAAAGCCTTCCTGAAGTTGAACTATATGATTTGAAGCATAGATTTTTTATGTGTTTATTTTCTGGTTATGTGATTGGCCAGGTAACCTATCAAGGAGAAGATAAATCTGATGCTATTAGTTCTTGTATATCACATTACTATCATTGAAATATTAATAATAATCCTGCTTTTTAATAGTTGGATTTAATATCTTTCTGAATATCAAAGTCATCCTTTTAGGCCTAAAATTCTTAGTTGCTCTCTAAAAATAAATAAATAGAGATCGCTTTATTCTTTGTTTTTCTTTGCCCTGGTTGATGTTCAGTTTTGTACCTGGTCATAGGCATGATTTCCTTCTACATCACAGACACCACCCCATATAGAAGCAGGAGAGACTAATTAAACAAGCAGAATATTTGACAAACAAAGGAGAGGAATATGCATGTATACTTTGAGTACTTTCTTTTCTGCAAGCCCTGGAAATTGTATAATTTACCCCTCTCTTCAGATGAATAGAGCTCAATTCATTATAGGCTCCATAAAAATGTATATGAATTGGGATGCCACTTCAGACGTTCAAAAGGACATTACATTAGCTATAGCCAATCTCTCAGTTATTAAGACCTTTACATGTTAAAGATAACTGTTAAGCAGGATGAGGTAGTCAGGAAAATCTGTCCATGATACTTGACCTGAGTTGCACCACATTTCTCTGAAAGTCTTTGTTACTGTTTTCTGTATGTTGACATTAACCCCTGAGGGAAGAGCACACTGAGGGGACAGAGATGCCAGGTGAATTTGTGAAGAATTTGCATGTACAGGCAGACTCAGAATTCAGTATGACCTTCATACCAAAGAAGGGCAAAATTGTCCCATATGATATAAAATACAGAGTATTTTTTTTCTTTTTTAGAGTTTTTTTTTTTTTTTAATCTTCAAAAGACAGAGAACGAAGGAAACCATGAAATCTGAAGGATGGAATTGTTTAGATTACATTATAGCTTACTGGATGTCCTGGAGAGACTGAACTTTAAGTCCATGGGCTTCAGAGAAGTGTTTTTATTTTTTATTTTATTTTATTTTATTATTTTTTTATTTTATTTTATTTTATTTTATTATTTTATTTTATTTTATTTTATTTTATTTTATTTTATTTTATTTATTTTATTTTATTTTATTTTATTTTATTTTATTTTATTATTTTATTATTTTATTTTATTTTATTTTATTTTATTTTATTTTAATTTAATTTGTTTTGCTTTGTTTTGTTTTGTTTTGGAAGTTAATTTTATCAGTGTCCGTGATATGCCAAACATTGTTAACATATTTACATGCATGACATTGCATGTTTAAAATACTATCCTGTTAACGGTAACAAGCTGCCAGTGAAGTAACCATTCTAGCATGCTAATGAATTTTGAAAAAGATAGTGTCTGTAAAATTATCAGGTGCATAGCTCACGTGAAACAGCTGTTAACATTCTAAAATATTCAGTTTCGTGTTTCTCTAAGGTATAAAGATACTCATTTGCCTACAATAAATAACATTATATTATAACATTAAGATTACTTAAGGGTTATGATTGCCAACCTGATTGAGCTTTGTTGTTAATTATATCCCCTGGCTATTTAATCTTTTTTGATGAAGAAAATAACAAATTTAAGTGGGGATCTTAATCCTGATGAAAAGTCTGAAAGTCCGTACTTTTCTGTAGCAAAATTTGCCATCTTGCCATATTAGAATTTCAAAGTAGGTTTAAAGTATGTCTAGCCTAGGTTTACAGTGTTCTCATTAAAATTGTCATGCATGTGCATACCTGAAATAATCATAGCATTTTAAATCATCTGGTAGGGATACAGTCGTGTCTAGTGATCACAAAATCATTCTTAGGAAGACTAATGAGTACTTAATTACAGTGTTATCTTCCTATTAACAGATTTATAATTTGCTTTTTTTATTATTTTTTTTTAATAGCACATGATTCCCTTTTTATGTTTATACAGTTTCAATGTCTTTAAAAATCTTTCTTAAAGATAATTCACATTTTATAGAAATTAATTCTTTTTTTTTTTTTTTTCTCAAGGGTTTGTTAATAGGACATATTAACGTAAAAAAAAAAAAAAAAGGAAGAAAAAAAGAAAATCTTCCTTTGCATCACTGTATTTTATGGCAATGTTTCTCAGATAATGATGCTATTACAATGGCTATCTCTGTATATTATCGTAGGAACTGAGAGATGATGCTCTGCAGGAACTGCTGCCCATCTTTTTTGGTTCCTCTGTGGGAACTCCCAAATGTTCAGCATTTACATCCTTATGTTTTTTTGTTTGTTTGTTTGTTTGTTTGTTTCTAACAGTGAGAGAAAAGGTCCACTGTTTATCCATTGATTTGCAGAAAATGGTAGAGTGAACAGAGCAATTTATCATATCCATACATGGCAAAACAGAAATTCTTCAAAAGCTACTAATTTTTAGAACAGATTTTTTTCCTTCATAAAAATTTTTGGGTAGCAAATAACTATATGTATGTAAATAATGTGGTACAGGACATTTCTCGCTTGCCTGCCACTACCACTGAAGAAAACACAGTAAATCAAACTTACTATGTATTTTCCATCTTCAAAACAGAAATTAGAAATTACTTTCATCAGATTTTTCTCATCTTTGCATCAGATAAACAGACTGTCACCTTGCTGATGAAAGAAACATGGTAATTAGAGTAACTTTATAGGTAAATGATTATTAGCATTGCTGATTTCCAGGTACTAAGGAAAAATATTCTCATATTGTTTTGGATTGAGTTTATATTCAGAGCTGAAAAAAAAATAATAATAAAAATAATAATCAGTTGCTAAAAAAAAAGTAAAATGTAATGCAGTGGGAAACTGGCATCATCCAGACATGTCTCTGAATAGACATAGAGTAGTAGCAAACCAAAACTTCAGACTAATGGAGCAATTACTTAAATGGGTCAAGGTCCCATTCGTATGGTTTGATGTAGACTCTCCACAATTAAGTCCAGTGTTGAAATAAATCTTTTGAAGCATTTCTCTAATGTGAAAAGGAAAAAGTGTGAAAACAGAAAGGAAGAAAACAAAATTGTTCAAACTTTCTTTGAATCTCCAAAGCAAGATTAAAACAGACTTTTGATCATATTTCACTTAAACAGTTCTGCCAGCTGTTTAATTCAGCTGTGTAAACCTTTCATTTCAACCTACACTTTAGATTTATTTTTATTAATGATTAATTAGTTACACTACCATATTTACTTATTGCTTGTAGAAAAACAAATCTTTTCTGAACTGGACTGAAGATATGGTAGATTAAGGAAGGTCTATCTGACACGTTAATGAAGATGTCAGAAAGTCTGACTATGTTGAATTTCATACAATAAAGAGCATACACAGATGATGAATGAAACAAAGTAAATGTAAAGCACATTCAGAATGTCATTGTCTTCAAATAAAACAAGTATCTGGCCTGATATGTAAAAAATAGCAACAAAAACAGAATAGCTATTTGAAACTTCTTGAAAAAAGCGAAGTGAAATGTCCAAGATCTTCATATCTTGAGTTCAATAAACAGCATTTGCCTGTACCTGAACACAGGCTGCATAAATTACTGAGATTTGCCTGGTATTCATATGTTGCCCCTTCTCTGTGTATTCAACACTAGACTGGTAATTTGCAAATTATTTTTCTGTATTTCCTCATGGTATCTCTATAGTGAGTTGCAAAATATTAAGTAGTGGATTAACTGTGTAGTTATCCAATTATAATAGTTAAAGGCTTAAATAACACTTAGAAAGAATAAATAGAATGCATAGATGAAAATATTATTTTATTATTTTATTATTTTATTTGTTTTGTTAAGCATCCAGCATATATCAGTATTTTTCCCATCCTGAAATTTTCTTACCTTCTATATTCTGATGTTAATTGTTTAAACAATTCAAAAAAAAAAGCATCATGTTGTATAATTGGATTAAGATTTTTATTTATGTAATTAATTATTTAAATTATATATAATATATCTTATTATATATATAAAATAAGATATATATACTTTATTTAATTAAATATTTAAATTATAAGAATTATGTACTAGGAAGATCAAATATATGCCTAGGTCATTCAGATAAACCATCCAGAATCCCAACAAAAATGTTCATTCTTCATTCCCTGCTGAACCAATAGAGATTTTACTTTCTTGGAATGAGCAAAACAGCAGGCTACAACCATGCATGTTGTTAAGTGAAAAACAGAGAAGCTACAAAATGTGGGAACAGATTTTTAAATTTTAATAGATGGTAAAACAAAGTATTCACCAGAGAGAATTATAATTTGACTAACGCAGAAAATGGGCATTAAATATCTGTCCTTTGGCTAATGCAGAATAAAATACTAACAGGTAGTAGTAGACAAAGAACTTTTACAATTGCATTCTTTCTTGGTAGAGAAACCATCAGGATGTACCCAGCAAGAAGGAAATGAACTAGATACTCTGTTTGTATTGTCCCACATGGTCCCACATCCTGATCTGCAAATTGGAGAGATATGGATTTAAAGAGTAGACCATTCAGTGAATAAGGAGTTGGCTTGAAGGATGCACCCAGATAGTGGTGGTCAATGGCTCTATGTCCAGGTGGAGGATGTTGATGAGCAGTGTCCCTCAGGGGTCCATCTTGGAATTGGTACTGTACTTATCTTCATCAGTGACAGAGACAGTGTGTTTGAGTGCTCCCTCAGAAAGTTTGCAGAGCACTAAGCTGATTCATGCAGTTGATACAACAGAAGGGAGAGATACCATCCAATGGGACCTGGACAATCTAGAAAAGTAGGCCTATGTGAACCACATGAGGTTCAACAAGCCTAAGTGCAAGGTGTTGCACCTGAGTTGGGACAATCCCAGACATGAGTCCAGACTGGGAGTAGAACTACTCACTGAAAGCAACTCTGCAGAGAAGGACTTGGGTGTTCTGGTGGATGAAGAGCTTGACATGAACAAGCAATGTGTGCTTGCAGCCCAGAAGGCCAACTGTATCCTGGGCTTCATCGTCAGAGGAGCATCCAGCAGGTTGAGGGAGGTGATTTTCCCCTTTTACTCTGCCCTTGTGAGGCACCACTTGGAGTACTGCATCCAGGTTTGGGGCCACCAGCACAAGAAGGATGTGGACTTGTTAGACAGGGTCCAGAGGAGGGCCACAAAGATGATCAGAGGGTGGGAGCACCTCTCCTAGGAAGACAGGCTGAGAAAGCTGGGGATGTTTAGCCTAGAGACAAGAAGGATCTGGGGAGACCTCGTAACAGTTTTTCAATACTTAAATGAGTGTTAGTGGTTTTTTTTTGTTGTTGTTGTTTGTTTGTTTTTGTTTGTTTTGTTTGTTTGATTTGTTTTGTTTTGTTTTCAAGAAAGATAGAGTGCAACTTTTTTCTCAGGTAGATAATGATAGGGCAAGGGGGAATGGTTTTAAACTGAAAGAAGGGAAATGTCAACTAGATATTACTAGGCAATTCGTCACTCAGAGGGTGCTCTGGAACAGGTTGCCCAGAAAAACTGTGGATGTCTCTTCCCTGGAGGTGTTCAAGAACAGGTTGGATGAGGCCTGGGGCAACCTTAGCCGCAGGGTGACATCCCTGCCAATGGCAGGGGAGTTGGAGTTTGATGATCTTTAAGGTCCCTTCCAACACAAGCTATTCGATGATATGATTTGTTCTTCAGAAATAGTTTTATGGTTCTAAGACAGTACACACTAGCTAGATAACAATATCTATATATTCTTCTGCATGCCTAGTATGCAGTAGTAAACTTCTATCTTTTCCTACCCTAATGAACTATAATTTTATTGTTGTTACCCTAGTTCCAGAAATAATTTCAAGAGTTTTTGTTTGTTTTTAAAATAATAAACCTGATTTAAAATTTTACCAATATTGTGTTGCATAGGAATGACATAATTTCAGTTCTGACAATTGAGATGGACTAGACATACAAGAACTCCACTGCAAATCTTGTTTTCTCATCACAATTCTATTTTTCTTAAATTCATTCATTTAGTTTTGACAAAATCAAAACCAATAACTTGTGTATGTACAAGTGTTTTTTTTAATAGACTTCCTAATCCTACAAGCACAAAGATAAGTATAGATAAAATTTACATGTAATATTTTCTGAGATTTCAGAAACTAATCTTATTATAATCTGAATAAGAGTTGGAAAGCACAAACTGAAGACATCTTGAAAGAGGTATTTATGTAGGTAAATAAAAACAGGTAAGAATCTGCATGAGTGAAATTTGCCAAGGGATACTGAACAAGAATAGACTGATGAACAGCGTTTTTTTTTTTTTTTTTTTTTTTTTTTTCTTGCTTTTTTGTTTCTTGAAATGGCAAAAGGAATAATACATTGTGCAAGTTTATGAGAAATTCCTACTATTTCCAAAAGCCATGGAAGAAACAGTTGTGAGACCATGTCCATGAAAAAGCCTGTGCCTCAATAAGAATTTTGCTATTAAACAAGAATTGATTAAAGTAGAATCAACTAATGAGATAATTATTAGGAAAAAGTTCTTCACTGAGAGGGTGGTCAGGTGGTAGGTTGGTTGGTTGTTCAGGCACTGGAACAGGCTCCCCAGGGAAGTGTTCATGGCACCAAGCCTGGTGGAGATCAAGAAGCATTAGCATATGTTTTAAATTTCAGGTCATCCTGTGAAGAACTAGGAGTTCATAGAAGCATAGAATCATGGAATGGCTCGTGTTGGAAGGGATCTTAAAGATCATCTAGTTCCAACCCTCCTGACATGGGCAGGGATACCACCCATTAGATCAGGTTGCCCAAGACCTCACCCAACCTGGTCTTGAAAACCTCCAGTTTGGAGGTGTTGGATGGGGTGATCCCTGTGGGTCCCTTCCAACTTGGGATATTCTATGATTATATTATTATATAACATAATATTAATTATCTATATTTCTACTTATGTCATTGATATGTTGAAAATTTTAGGTATTTGAAAACATGCCTTTTTCCAAGTACATTCAAAACAAAGAAAAAATCAAAAATTGATCATTAGTAGTCAAATGTTGTTTGCATTTTTAGTCAATGAACTGAGAATATTGTTTATTATTTAACAGCACTTACTCTACTACTTAACCTGGAAGATGATAGGGCTGTACCAGAAGCTTAGTACTGTTTATTTGGTGTTGGTGTTTTTTTTGTTTGTTTGTTTTTCAGCATGTAGGTGGGGTAAAATGATTGGAAAGCATGTTCTGAGTACAAATTAAGAAGTTAACTGTGTGAAAGGAGGTGAAGGAGTTGCCATGTTTTAAAAGAGATAAAGAGAAAATTTGGAGAAAGGAGTCATGGCTTTCCTTTTGATACCCGTTCTCTGAACTGCTATTAACATGTCAGTTACACTTAAGACTTGGTAAAATTTGTAGAGCTATGTTCAATTGAATTGGGCTCAGTTATACCACAGTCTAGGGCATGATAACAATATTGACATTATAAGCTTTATAAGTGTACTGAGCACACTAAGTTTTGATGAAATCACAGTATCTCCCCTGTGTACATTGAATTTGCTTAACAGCACCATTTATGCAAACAAGTTACGCGATTAATTTATGTTAAAAAAGGTTTAATTGCTCTAAAAAATTGACTTCAGTATAATATACCCAATTATTTTAAATTATAAAACAGAGATTTGGGAGATTTCTTTGACACCAGATAGGATGAAATACAATATGGTTTTTTTGCAACAAGATTTTAAAAAATAACTCAGTTAATAAAACAGAAAAAATTTCAGTACCAGTTTTCTGAGGTTATGAGAGATGAAAAACAGTAAATATTTGTATAATTATGTGCATTTTTTGAAAAAAAAAAACAACAAAAAAAAACAACGAAAAACATAGTTCAACAAGTTTTGTTTAACTGTGTAAATTGAAGGTGTTATAAGGAACACTTAATGTTATTGAAAGCTCCAACTCTATGTTCCAGGCATATACTTCAGTATTTTCAGTAATTTGTAATATATTTCATTCTTTGGAATTTAAAATCTGGTAAAATTCATAGTTATGCTGATGTTAAATTAATCAGCCAACTGTAGCCAACTACAGTTACTTCTCCTTCTGCCTTTCTGTTACTATTAGTTTACAATAACAAAAAAAAATAGTGATTTTATATATTTTTTATCTTAAGACTCTAAATTTGAACTTTATTCCTGTTGGTATTGTAGAAATATATGACAAAAAATAGAACTAATTTATGCATATTTAAATTCTCATAGTCTATATACACCTATGCTGTACATGTCATTATTATTTAATAATAAGACTAAGACTACAGGTCTGTAGTTCATATTTGACAACGTACCAGAATAGGAAAGGTGAATTTAATGACATTAGTGGAGTAGAGTTGGGTAAGCCATGAGAAAGAGGTCTGAAAAATAAAGGTTTTTTTAGTTTTGATGTTGAGCTCCACAGTGATGTGTGACCAGCTGAAAAAAAAAGACTGCAGACTCTTGAGCAGATGACTTGTGCTTTTCCCAACTTTAGCACATTTTATGAGCTAGGCGAACTGTGGGTGTTTTGTTGTTGTTGCTGCTTTGTGTTTGTGTGTGTGTTTTTTCAGAGTGTGAGAGAAATATATAAATGGAGGACATATAATCTACTGTAAAATTCATTATACATGTCTTTCAGCAAAGAAGCATGTATACTGACTGTCTACTCATGCAGTGTCCTGCCTTCATTATATACAGATGCTCATAGCAAGAGTTCAGTAAAGAGTCAAACAGTCTGGAATGGAAAGGACAAGACATAAAAATCACTTAACATAAATGTACCTCATAATGCATTTAGTATTTAGGTCTTTTCAATTCTCAACATATTATTAATGTACACATAGGTTTTATGGCCTTATTTAAAATGATTAACACAAAACATAAAACTCGCTAACCTTTGGATCACATATGTGATGAGCTTCTTTGCCTGTTGGATTATATATGAGGAAATCAAATATCAAGTGCATAAAACATCAAAGACATTAAAAAATGATAGATTTAGATTAGGTATTTGGAAAAAAATCATTTACTCAGAGGGTGGTTAGTGACTGGACCAGCTTGCCCAGAGAAGGTGTGGATGCCCCTTCCCAGGAAGTGTTTAAGGCCAGGTTTGAGCAGTCTGGAGTTTTTTGTATGATACCTGTGTGTATGAAATGTACATACTGTGAGTTTATCCACATTTTAATCCTGGGTTTTATTTACATTTAAATATAATTATCTTGCTAATATGGTAATAGGATTTCAAAGTTATGTGATTCTCCTTTACATATATATTAATTTTTATAAGAGTATTAAGCTTTTATCAGGGATTTTTCATTATGTGATTCTCCTTTACATATATATTAATTTTTATAAGAGTATTAAGCTTTTATCAGGGATTTTTCAAACCATGGTTTTCAGGTCTTTTCTCCTTACTTTTTTCAAATGATGTTCCAAGATCTCCAGTTTATGCAGCTTTCTGTCCTATTTTTCCCTACTCATGTCATCTTCTACCTTTGGAGACTTGTGTCATCTTCTATTCTATCCTAAGCTATCCCAAATTTTTGGAATTGTTCCTGGTCTTTTGTGGATCATGGCCTTTGTTCAGGATTATTTTTCTACATACAGAGTCAAGAATGTTCAAATAAGGAAAATGATGCAGAAATGTACAGTGAAGTGGACTGAATATGCATTTGACAGCAACGTTTCTGATACAAAACATAAGGGATACAAATAATTTTATAAGCTCCAAATACAAGAAAACTTACATCACTTTTTTTTTTTTTTTTTTATATGTATATTTTAGCCTGCTGATATAGTCTATCTAGACTTCAGCAAGGCCTTTAACACAGTCTCCTACAGTATTCTCCTTGAGAAGCTGGCAGCCCATGGCTTGGACAGGTACACTCTTTGCTCGATTAAAAAGAGGCTGGACGACTGGGCCCAGAGAATAGTGGTGAATGGAGTGAAATCCCACTGAAGACCAGTCAACAGTAATGTTCCCCAGTGGTCAGTGCTGGGTCCCATCCTCTTTAATATCTTTATTGATGATTTAGATGAGGGAAATGAGTGCTCCCTTAGTAAGTTTGCAGACGACACTACATTGGGATGAAGTGTCGATCTGACAGAGGGTAGGAAGGTCCTGCAGAGAGACCTGGACAGGATGGGTCGATAGGCAGAGGCCAATGAGATGAGGTTCAACATGGCTAAGTGCTGGGTTCTGCAGTTTGACCACAACAACCCTATGCAATGCTACAGGCTTGGGGGTGAGAGTATGGAAAACTGTGCAGAGGAAAAGGATCTAGGGGTGCTGATTGTTGCTCACCTGAACATGAGCCAGCAGTGTGCCCAGGTGGCAAAGAAGGCCAATGGCATCCTGGCTTGTATCAGGAATAATATAGCCAGTGGAACCATGGAGGTGATTGTCCCTTTGTACTCTGTTCTGGTGAGGCCGCACCTCGAGTACTGTGTTCAGTTTTGGATCCCTCAGTACAAGAAGGACATTGAAGCCCTGGAACATGTCCAGAGAAGGGCTACAAAGCTGGTGAAGGGCCTAGAACACAAGTGCTATGAGGAGCTGCTGAGGACACTGGTGTCTGGAGAAGAGAAGGCTCAGGGGAGACATTATTGTCTCAACTACCTGAAAGGAAGGTGTGGGGAAGCTGGGTGTCATCCTCTCGCAAATAACCTGTGATAGGACTAGAGGGAATGACCTCAAGTTGTTCCAGGGGAGGTTTAGGTTGGAAATTAGGAGACATTTCCTCTCAGAAAGTGTGGTCAGACATGGAAACGGGTTGCCCAGGGAAGAGGTGGCATCACTGTCCCTGGGTATGTTCAAAGAAAAGTTGGATCTGGCACTTGGGGACATGGTTTAGTGGGTGACATTGATATTACGATGGTGACTGGACCAGATGTTCTTGAATGTCTTTTCCAATCTTAATGATTCTCTGATTCTATGATTTTAATATACTTTTTATTTTATAGTATGTGCAATATTGTGTGCTTTATTTAACAAAATATTGTTAATGCAAGTAAAAAATAGACATCAATGAAATATTTAGGGTCATAATACCTAGAGTAATTGAATGCAATACCTTCTTTTAAGAGAACTGGATTTTAGCAGTGTTATTTGTCAGAAAAATATTATGTAAAAGTTTTTATCAGTTCTACTTCATACAAGTTCTGAGATGGGTGCAGATATTTTAGCAATTTTCCGATTTAGAATATGGAAGTATTTCAAGTATACTATAGGGAGAATTCACCCTCCATTTAGTTTCATTTTCAATCTCACCACATCTTTTTATCATTACTCATTTTTGAAGGACCAACTTCTATACAGTAGAATTATACCAATCAGGCAGCTACAAAACAAAAAATGCATATTTTATCTTGGATATATTCAGGATAATTGGCACACAAAAAATCACTCCAAGAAACATAGAAAAAAAATACAGTCAAATGTTGACTTATTTATTTATTTGTCTTGGGTGAAGAATCTTTTCACAAGAAAATATAATCACAAAGAATATAGTAAAAAAAATAACAACAAAACAAAACAACCCTGCACAAACAACAACACCAAGATATTCTGTGAGAAAGCTTCAAAGAGAGTGGAAAACAGCAAATAAGTCTGCTAAGTTGTTGGCTAAATTAATGTAAAACACTTGTTGTGGTATTAGGCACTATCTTTTAATAAAGCTATTATACTTTCAGCATTTCAGAGCATGAAATTTCTACCAGTCTTCTGCGGTAAATTAAAGGTGCAAGAATTTAATGAATTTCATGGCTTGTTATGCATTTCTTTTTATGGAGTATCTAAAGCCATCACAGCGCAACACAGGCAAAATCTATGCTTTAAGAAGTTTTGTTGTTTTGTTAAGTTAAATTTTGTGGATGCTAAAGCATCAAAGTAACTATTCATAAGAATATTTTCATCCATTAGAAAGGACAGGCATCAAGCAATACTTAATAGTCCTTAACAAAGAGTGAATTTAAGAAAATAAGGTGGTGTTAATCCATGTGTTCGGTTCTCTGGAATGTTTTGTTCTACAATAGAAATATAAACCACATATAAGTACAATGTACACATCTTCTGTAATTCATGTGGATTAGTAAAATTTTTGCTTGGCTCAACCAATTCCTCACTGCTTAACCAATATAATTCACTTTTATTTCAGCTTCTAAATTCTACCATTACTTCCTTCATAAAACTTTCTATAGAAAGTGTGAATCCTGATTTGAAAATTATTTCTAGCATCTTTTGTGTCATTCATTTAGCACGGTTGTCTGCTTCATCCTTTATTAACACTGCTGGTGGCAGACTGACACCAAGGCCTTTGATATTATGCTGCCATTTCTTCAGTGATTGATGAGACTTTCCTCTCCACTAGGCTTTTGGATTCTTTTTCTTGCATGTCAGCATTGGTATTTCTCCACACAGGTGCTGACGTTTGTGGATAAGACAAACTTGTTACCTGAGTCTAATATGTCCAAATTGCTGTGACAATTTGCTGGGGGCTCCCTGATTTATTTATTTCCAAATTATACATTATTCCAAATCCTGCTGGCAACTGGTCATGAGTGGTGTTCCCCAGGGTTCAGTGTTGGTGCCCATTCTCTTTAATATCTTCATTTTTGACTTAGATAAGGGGATTGAGTGCACCCTCAGTAAGTTTGCAGACAACACCAGGCTGGGGAGAAGTGTCAATCTGCTGGAGGATACGAAGGCCCTGCAGAGGGACCAGGACAGGATGCATTGATGGGCAGAGGTCAATGGGATGAGGTTCAACATGGCTAAGTGCCTGGTCCTGAACTTTGGCTGCAACAACCCCATGCAGTGCTACAGGCTTGGGGCAAAGTGGCTGGAAAGCTGTGCAGAGGAAAAGGATCTGGGGGTGCTGGCTGAGGCTTACCTGAACATGAGCCAGCAGTGTGCCCAGGTGGCAAAGAAGGCCAATGGCATCCTGGCTTGTATCAGGAATAGTGTAACCAGCAGGACCAGGGAGGTGATCATCCTCTTTTACCTCAATGTTCTTCTTGTACTGAGGGACCCAAAACTTAACACAATACTTGAGCTGCAGCCTCACCAGAGCCGAGTACAGAGGGACAATCACTTCCCTAGTCCAGCAGGCCATACTTTGCTGATTTAAGCCAGGATGCTGCTGGTCTTCTTGGCCACCTGAGCACCCTGCTGACTCATGTTCAACCAGCTATCTACCAATACCCCCATGTCCCTTTCCAATGAGCAACTTTCCAGCCACTTTTCCCCCAGCCTGTAGTGTGACATGGGTTTGTTGTGCCTTAAGGGCAGGATACCACACTTAGCCATGTTGAACCTCCTACCTACTTCAGTGCCATAGAAAGAACTATCTGGTTGGAAAACTGCTATGAAGCCAGTATTCCCTCTTGCCAGTAAGCACTCTTCTGTTCAGGGCATTCTTTGGCCACAGAATAAGGATGTGCACTGGGGAAAATGGATCCAAATAAGATGGATCAAGAAGAGATAACTAATAAGAGTCAAAAAAAAAAAAAAAAAAAAAAAAAGCTCATCTTGAAGAAACTGAAATATGCAAATAAATAAGCTGCCTTGATATCTCTAAAACGGACTTTCTTTCTCTTCTGGGACAGAAAAAATGTTTTTAGTTATTCTGTGGAAATCCTTCTATGAATCATATTATTCACACTGTTTATACAATATCAGAGCTATTAAGCTTGTGTCACTGCCTCCACTAGACCTTATTCAGTAATTTTTATTTTATTTTATTTTATTTTATTTTATTTTATTTTATTTTATTTTATTTTATTTTATTTGTTTCCAACATCCATTGCTCTACAAATTAATGGTTTCTGGATGCAACATACTTGACTGCATAGCAACCCATATGTATGAGATAATTACATGATCCACTGTTACAGGAACTCACATCATTCCCTGATTCCCGTGTTCCTTGTACAGGCACACAGAACCCAAATGGTTAATATTCTGTGTAAGATATTCATTTAATACTGAAGTGGTCCAGAAACTTTCCTTAAGCAAACTCCAAATATCATTGAAAAAGACAAATAATAATAATGGCCTTGGATATATTTCAAGGTAAAGATGACCATGGCAGAGAATGAATAATGTTTCCTGACACCAATAACTCTACCTTTAGAGAACTTACTCATACTTACTGTGAAAGTAACTGATTTACAGTCAGACTGTCACAACATTTGTAGATTTCATTTTTATCTCCATTCCTTTTGAACATTCCATATATATCCTTGGACCTAACAGAACATTTAATCATTTTGTTCGATAAACATTTTGTGATAGCTCTATGAAGCTGCATGTAGATATGACTGAATTTTTATATAACTTGACTGTAAATGTATTTAAATAAAATTTATCTGTAATGCAAACACCAGGTCAAATGGCAAGTGCCTCAAACAACCAATTGAGGAAGTTCATATTCTGCTGTAACATTTCATATAACTACCAAAACTGTAAAGATTTTATTTATCAGTAGTAGCTGGATTCATATTTCATATTTGATAAAATTTAGTACTCTCATAGTCCACAGCAGTACAAATCATTAACTGAAGTAGTATACCAAATAACAGTGTAAGCCATCAAATTTTGTTTTGATCATTGTTTTGCAGATCAAATCTCCTTTTAGCCCTAAAAAAAATAAGTAACATATGTACTGCACTGAAACAAAACAGTTAAATTTTCTTTCATATAGAAAAGCCATCTTAGGGATACAGATCAAGTATATCCTTTGATAGGAAAAAAAAAAAAAAAAAACACTTTAGCAAATTAAAATAAATAAATAAATAAAGATTCCTTGCATTTTTTCCCCTTCTGATTAAAATACTCCATCAATACTTTCGTTTAATCTCTCTTTGAACATATTCTTTGTGAACACTAAAAGGAGTGTACACTAATGTATGGAAAAGCTCAGGTCTCAACCTGCTTTTCTACAGGAATCCATGTACTGTCATTCAAATATTTTGAGAAGAAAAAAATTCACATCCAATACATTTGTTTTTCAGGTTAAGTTGTAAAAGAGATTTACATTCTCATCTCTAAGCAGTGACTATTCAAGAAAGCTGGTAATAAAAAAATTGTAGTTTCTTATGAAACTTAGCATATAACATATAACAGCAGTTATATTCATGATATTATCATTCCACTGGTTAATTATATTTCTAAATAAATATTTGAAAAAGATCAGAATTAAAAATACCATTCTTGGACTCACTGCGTCTGATGCTGTTGTAATAGTTTAATTATAGAAAAAAAAAAAAAAAAAAAAAAAAAACACCTGCACTTACAATTTTAGTTAAGCATATATACAATTTCATTTATCATGTCAGAAAACATGTTTGCCAAAGCAAGGAATTAGTTATTTGGGCGAATGAAGAACAAGGGCATTAAGTTCTTACAAGTTTAATCACTGAGATAACATTCAGAAAAGTAGGTAAGTAAAAAAAAAAAAAAAAAAAGTATTAAAAAGAATGGTTGCATTCAGACATTTAATGCCTTCTTTGCTTCTGTCTGTGATGGATCCTGGGATTCCAGGTGCCCTGAGTTAGAGGCACTGTAACTGTAGTAATGATAAACTCCCAACCAACTGAAGCTGTGGAGGATTTGCTGCTCAAGTTGGATACATATAGATCTATGGAGTTCAATGGGATTCATCCCAGGGTATTCAGGGAGAACTGTTTGATGTCATTGTGATGCTTCTCTCAATTATTTTTCAACAGTCTTGGGAATCTGGAGATGTCCCAGCTGACTAGAAGCTGGTAATAGTCCCAGTTTTCAAGAAGGGAAAGAAAGAAGACCCTAGCAATTACAGGCCTGTCAGTCTCACTTCAGTGCCTGGTAAAATTATGGATAAGATTATTCAGGAAGTTACTGAAATATACTGAAGGACAGTGTGGTCATTGGCCACAGCCAACATGGGTTCACAAAGGGAAGGTCCTGTAGTGGGTTTACGTGGCAAGGTTTTGGTAGCAGGGGGCCATAGGGGTGGCTTCTGTGAGAAGAATCTAGAAGCTGCCCTATGTTAGGTAAGGGCGCCACTGCTGACCAGAGCCGAGCCAATAAGTGATGTTGTTTTGCACCTCTGTGAGAGTATATTTAGGACAGGAAAAAAAAAAAAAAAACACGCTGCGCCACACAGCAGCTGGGAGAGTGAGAGGAGTGAGAAACAACCCTTCAGGCACCAAGGTCAGTGAAGAAGGAGGGGGAGAGGTGCTCCAGGCGCCGGAGCAGAAGTCCCCTGCGGCTTGTGGTGAGGACCATGGTGAAGCAGGCTGACCCCCTGCAGCCCATGGAGTACCACGGTGGAGCAGGGTTCCATGCTGCAGCTCGTGGAGGAGACCACGGTGGAGCAGATGGACCTGCACTGGTGGAGGCTAAGACCTGTGGAAGACCCCTGCCAGAGCAGATTCTGGGCTGGACCTGTAGCCCTTGGAGAGGAGACCACGCAGGAGCAGGTGACCTGGCAGGAGCTGCTCTCCATGGGGGATCCAGGTTGGAGCAGTTTGCTCCTGAGGGATGGACCCCGTGGTACAGACCCATATCTGGAGCAGTTCTTGAAGAGCTGCTGCCTATGGGAAGCCCACGTCGGATCAGTTCGGCAAGGACTGCATCCCATGGAAGGGACACTACAGCACAGGGGACGAGAGTGATTGAGAAGGAGCAGCAGAGAAGAAGCACTATAGACTGACCATAACCCCCATTCCCCCATTCCCCTGTGCTGCTCTGGGGGAGGAGGTGGAAGAGGGTTGATGGGGGGGAAGGTGCTTTTGGTTTCTTTCCTTTGTTTCTCACTTCTCTAGTTCGTTAGTAATAGGCAATAAATCTTACTATCTCCCTATGCTGAGTCTGTTTTGCCCGTCACGATAATTACTGTGCGATCCTCATCCTTATCTCAACCCCTGAGCCCTTTTCATCGTATTTTATCCCCGTTCCTCTTTAAGTGAGAGAGGAAGTGAGAGAGCGGTTGTGATGGGGCTCGGCCGCCCACCTGAATAAAACCACCACAGGTCCCCTTAACAGAAATTAACAAACTTACTTTACTTTTATGACAAGGTTACCTGGTTGACAATAGGAAGACAGTTGATGTAATCTGTTTGGATTTCACCAAACCTTTCAACTCTATTTCTCACAGTATCCTTCTGGAAAAAAATGTCCAGCATACAGCTAGATAAATACATACTACAATTGGCTGATGGGTCGGGCTCAAACAGTTGTAGTAAAAAGGGTTAAGTCAGGCTGGCGGCCAGTTGCTAGTGGGATTCTGTAAGGCTCTATTTTAGGGATAGTTCGCTTTAATGTTTTCATAAATGACTTGGATGCAGGACCTGAATGTGTACTAAGTTTGAGGATGACAATAAACTGGGAGGAGCTGTTGATTCTCTTGAGTGTATAGCTGCCTTGCGGAGAGATCTTGACAAATTAGGGAGCTGGAAAATCATCAACAGTATGAAATTTAGCAAGAGAAAGTGCCAGATTCTGCACCTGGGATGGAACAGCCCTGGATATAGGTACAGACTTGGGGACAAACAGCTGGAGAGCAGCTCCACAGAAGGGGATCTGTGGGGTTTGCTCAATTTCACATTGAATAGGTGTCAACAGTGTGCTCTGGCAGCCAGGAGAGACAGCTATATCCTTGGTGCATCAAACACAGAATTGTTAGCTGGTTGAAAGAAGTGATTGTCCCACTCCTCTCTGCTGGTGTAGCCATATTTCAAGTGCTGTATGCAGTTTTGGAAACCACAATATGAGAAAGATATAAAACTATTAAAGAGTAACCAAAGAAAGGCTATAAAGATGAGGAAGAGTCTAGATGGAAAGATGTATGAGAAGCAGTTGAGGTCACTTGGTTTATTCAGCCTAGAGAAGAGGAGACTGAGGGTAAAGCTCATTGTGGCCTACAGCTTCCCCACACGGAGGAGCAGAGGGGCAGACACTGATCTTTTCTTTCTGGTGAACAATGATAGGACCCAAGGGAATGTCATGAAGATGCAACAGGGGAGGTTCAGACTGGATGTTAAGAAAAGGTTATTCACTAAGAGAGTGTTTGGGTACTGGAACAGGTTCCACTGGGATGTGGTCATGGCACCAAGCCTGCTGGGAGTTCAAGAAGCATGTGGACAATGCTCTCAGACATATGGTCTGATTTTTGGGTGGTCCTGTGTGGAATCAGGGAATAGGCTGCCCAGGGAAGTGGTTGAGTCACTGTCCCTGGAAGCCTTTAAAAGACATTTAGATTTAGAGCTTAGTGATATGATTTAGTGGAGGACTTGTTAGTGTTAGGTTAGAGGTTGGACTCGGTGATCTTGGAGGTCTCTTCCAGCCTAGATGATTCTGTGATTCTGTAATCTTTTTGTGTGCCTTCCAACTCAAGTTATTCTATGATTCCATGATTCTATGATTCATAAAATAGGAGATATCACTCTTGCCAACCAGATAGTATATTAAATCCATAGCTGTAGAAGTCCCTTATGTTCTTCTATCAGCTCCATGTCCTGATCTTCTTAAATCCACACTCTCCTTGTCTTCCATTTCTGAAAACTTTTTCCTTACCCAGCTTCTCAGCCCTCTCCATGATAAAGCTGTTTTTGCCTTTTCCTTCATTAGCTGGTGAAATTAAAAGGATAATAGCTTATTCTTACAACTTTCACAGAAAATTTTGCCTTGGTACAGGTGGCCAAGTGTCCTCATAGGATACAAAGGATATTAGGATGGAGGTTTCAGGTATGTAGCAATTTCTCTGACTTTTGGTTTCATTTCATAGCAAAAAAAAAATACACACATAGAGTGTTATATTGCCTTTAAAGTATGAAAGCCGTATGAGTTCAGTGGAATATCTATTTGAACATCTTAGTATCAGAGAAAGCCCAAATTATTGAAGAGGAAAGCTTGAGAAGGTTGATTTACAATCAGTAACAATTTTGGAAGGCAGTGAGGGAAACACTGAATTTCCACCTTCACTGATGATATATAACAAAGTCCATAATACAAACACAGCCAGGAAACCTTACCAGACTTGCAAGCTTGCTAAAGCAGAAATATAGCCTGGAAATAATTTCCTTGAAAGGCTTACAGAGTCTGACAAAATTGCCAGTAGAGTAAGTAAGAAAAGGGAGGCTTATAAGAGAATATTTGGTACAATGGACCTGTATTTGTACAAGTAAAAAGAGATAGCCTTGCTGAAGAGATCATTTGTTTTAAAGTAGAAACAGTTCTGAATGGTCAATTTCCCTGGCTTGTCCAGCTAACTGGCAATGAGAAAGCTGCTGCATATAAGTATCAAAAAAGAGAAAAGTGCTTCCAGTCACACACTTTTCTCTCTGGTTGATATAGTTTTCCAACTCTTATACAGCCATTACAGGGCAGGTAATTTCTGTCACATTTACTATCTCTTTCATGTTTTCTAATGGCTTTCCTGAAACAGGAATAGCAATGTTTCTTCTCTAGGACACTGGGGGACTTAAGTCATTAGTAGCTGAAAAGTACTATGACATCTGCTAATGGAAAATTCGCATGGATATACAAAGTGTTGTTATAATGGGAAACACATTGCTGTCATCACATTTAAGAGCCTTTTTGTATATGTACTTTAGACAATTTTGAAAACTGGTCCATTGTGTCTACTAGTGAACTGCTGTTTAAGATTCAACAAAACAGGCAGAACAAAATCTACCTAAGGTTAATAAGTCACAAAATGTAGTTATGAAACTGAAGTCAAAATTTGATAGAACTTTATCACAGCTTCTAAGTACTTTATTTAATTTCCTACTGTATTACAATTTTCTAATAGAACTTAAGTGTCATATACACAATCACTTATTTTTACAACCATACAAAATAACTGGTCCTGTGGCAGTAAATGTTTGCATTTTTATGGGTCAACATTTCAGGGAGGAGGACAGTCAATTTCACAGCCAAGTTTTGAGTGTTTTATTTTGACAGCAACAACAACTATATTCATTTCCTCAGTAAGGGAGAAAAACTAAAAACAAACAAACAAAAAAAAGAACTTGGTTGAAAAAAGAATCATAAGACATGTGCAATCATAAATATGTAAGGGAAAGGCCTAAAACGAAAGTTCTTTTGATTGTTTGTTTGTTTTAAAGAGTTTTCAAGAAATAAAGTTACCCAAAAAGTTACGACACACAATGATCACTGTGTAATTTGGACCCAAATGCAACATTTTCATTAACTTGAAACTGAAGATGTAATTAAAAGTTTAAATATTTTTCTTCTACTGGGAAACAGTGCTTTGTACTCAAAATGTGGTAGGAAATAGTTACTGAAATTTTCTTGTTATAAAAATACAACCATCTGAAAACCCTCTGCCCCAATAATAATGAACAATTTTCAAGTGAGTTTATTATTGGTTTGAATCAACACATTGAAATGATTTATGTTCACACAGTACTTAAGCTAATACATAGTTAATATCGGTGGACACTTAACTGTATCTTACATTTATCACTAGCACAGACTGTTTATAGCTGAAGATCGAAAAACCGTTTGGCTAAGCAAATGTTATTTCCTAGCCAGTTCAGACTAATCCAGTGTATCAATTCTTCTCAAAATATTAAGCAGTGCACTGTGTGTTGCTCATTCCGTTATATGCATGTTTCTTCTGAAGATTCAGATTGTTTCTGAAGAAGTTTGAAATTCACTGCTCTAACTATTACCGAGTGCACTGAAGTAAGCTGCAGAAGAATTATGAATGACCCTTATTGGTATTTCCATATGTTGCAAATAATTGTGTTTCTGGACAAAAGTATCTATGTTCATTTACTGAAGGATTACTCAGTGATTTAGTAACTATTTTACATTAAACAGGACTTACATTAAACTCTTGCATTTTTGTTTGACTTAGCAACAGAAGACTTATTAATTAAAAATGTGCATCACAAATGTATTTCAAATTTACTACTCATCACAAAAAAGAAAACAACAGCAACGAAAGAACAACAAGTGACAACAAAAAGAACTGGCAGAAAAACAGCCCACTGGCAAAGACTTACAAGGAAAACAAAGCAACAGAAAAAGAGGAAAATGTTAGAAAACTTCTCTCTGGCATTTTTCGTGGCAAAATCTTGGTATATTTTATTCCTGTTTTCCTCCAGGATATATATTTATGCAATATTTTATTCTCAAGTTTTATTTTCAGCTCTTTCATTGTTTCACTCTGACAATTCAGAAACTAATTAATCTTTAAGCCATTTTTTTCCTGTCAGGTGGTTATCTTAATCCTTTTGTTATGATATTTATCTAAAATCTATTAAGAGTGACCCAATCTTGATAAAGCATTTTAATGGAAATCGTAGAAAATATTCCTAATACAGTAATGGAACCTTATATTTCATATCTTTGAATATTTTAAGCTCTGTTTTTTCCTTGGGATGTTGGCAAACATCCTAGAAAGCATAAATGAATAATGGTATGAAGTTCTAAACTGAAGAAATAAAGTTATGAAGAGCTGAAATTATTGAACATGGGCACTACCGCACCTAGCAGCTTCATTTTCAGAGACACTGTAATCATGCTGTAGTTTCACAGGCTACAGGCTCACTTTAGTCTAAGCATTTCCTACAGAAATTAAGATCTTTGAGACCCCAGTTTGCCATTCTTACAAGTATGGACCGTCAGTCCCAAGTCGGAGCCTTCAAACCTTTTCCATTTCCTGTAGGACATAACTTCCTTCAGTTGAGCCCCTTTCGAACTCCAGGTTTTCAAATTTAGCAAACAGTTTTATAGTCAGGGTTGAGACAAGCTTAACACGATAAATATGGTTTCTGTCTTTGAATTAATACTTATTTAAAACTATAATCAAGGAGTAACTGCTTTTCCTTTTCTGGCTCCATCACTTTGCAGGTCTTGTTAAAGCTTTTATGCTTGTTTTTATGGGGGACTTTAACTTCCCGGACATATGCCAGAAATACAGTACAGCCCTGAGGAAGCAGTCTAGAAGGTTCCTGAAGTGTGTGGAAGACAGCTACCTGATAGTAGCTGGTTAGTGAGTCTACCAGAGGGGGTACCCCACTAGACTTGCTGTTCAAGAACAGAGAAGGACTGCTGGGAGATGCGGTGGTAGGGAGTTGTCTTTGGCAGAGTGACCATTCCATGGTAGATTTCTCTGTTCTTGGTGAAGTCAGGAGAGGGGTCAGTGAAACTGCCACCTTGGACTTCTGGAGGGCAGACTTTGAATTGTTCAGGACACCAGTAGGGAGGGTCCCATGGGAGTCAGTCCTGAAGGGCAGAGGGGTCCAGGAAAGCTGGACGCTCCTCAAGAGGGAAGTCTTAAACGCACAGGAGCAGGCTGTCCCTGTGTGCCACAAAATGAGTCGGCAGGGAAGAAGAATGACATGAGAACTTCTGCTGAGTGTCCAGGAGAAAAAGAGATAGTTTAGGTCTCATAGAAGAAGGGGCAGATAACTCAGGGAGAGTACAAGGAAGTTGATAGCATATGCAGAGAAAAAATCAAGAAGGCCAAAGCTTTGAAAAAATCAGGAAGGCCAAAGCCCAGTATGAGCTCAACCTGGCCACTATGGTTAAGGATAACAAAAAATGTTTTTATAAATATATTAATTGCAAGAGGAGGGCCAAGGAGAATCTTCATCCTTTACTGGATGAAGGGGGAAACATAACTACTCAGGATAAGGAAAAGACTGAGGTTCCTAATGCCTTCTTTGCATCTGTCTTTATTAGCCAGACCACTTATCCTCGGAGTACTCAGTCTCCTGACCTGGAAGTCTGGGGTGTGGGACGGGAAGCAGAAGAAACTCCCCACAGTTTGGGCGGAAACAGTTAGAGACCTGCTGCTCCACCTGGACTGTCACAAGTCCATGGGGCCAGATGGGATCCACCGAAGGGTGCTGAGGGAGTTGGCAAATGCGATTGCTGGGCCACTTTCCATCATCTATCAGCAGTCACGGTCATCTGTGGAGGTCCCAGATGACTGGAGATATTCATTCTAATGTGATGCCCATCTATAAGAAGGGTCATAAGGAGGACGTGGGGAGCTACAGGCCTGTCAGCCTTACTTCAGTGCCAGGAAAGGTGGTGGAACAGGTCATCTTGAATACAATCATGCAGCATACACAGGACAAACAGGGGATCAAGCCCAGTCAGCATGGGGTTATGAAAGGCAAGTTCTGCCTAACCAACCTCATCTCCTTCTCTGACTGGGTGACCCACTTGTTGGATGACAGAAAGGCTATTGATGTACTCTACTTAGACTTCAGCAAAGCCTTGACACGGTCTCCCACAGTATTCTCCTGGAGAAGCTACTAGATTCTTATATTTACGGATTGGAAAAGTACACTCTTTGTTGGGTTAAAAACAGTCTGGAAGTCTGGGACCAGAGAGTAGTGGTGAATGGAGTGAAATCCTGCTGGAGACCAGTCACGAGTGGTGTTCCCGAGGGGACGGTATTGGGGCCCTCATTAATATCTTTATTGATGATTTGGATGAGGGAATTGAGTGAACTCTCGGTAAGTCTGCAGATGACACCAAACTGGGGGGAGGGTCGATCTTCCGGAGGGTAAGAAGGCCCTGCAGAGGGACTCGGATAGGTTGAGTCCATGGGCAGAGGTCAATGGGATGAGGTTCAACATGGCTAAGTGCCTGGTCTTGAACTCTGGCTGCAACAACCCCATGCAGTGCTACAGGCTTGGGGCAGAGTGGCTGGAAAGCTGTGCAGAGGAAAAGGATCTGGGGGTGTTGGCTGAGGCTTACCTGAACATGAGCCAGCAGTGTGTCCAGGTGGCAAAGAAGGCCAACGGGATCCTGCCTTGTACCAGGAACAGTGTAGCCATCAACACGAAGGAGGTGATTGTCCCCTTGTATTCTGTTCTGGTGAGGCTGCACCTTGAGTACTGTGTTCAGTTTTGGGCAGCTCATTACAAGAAGGACATCAAAGCCCTGGAACATGTCCAGAGAAGGGCTACATAACTGGTGAAGGGCCTGGAACACAAGTCCTATGAGGAGTGGTTGAGAGAACTGGGGTTGTTTAGTCTGGTGAAGAGAAGGCTCAGGGGAGACCTTATTGCTCTCTACAACCACCTGAAAGGAAGTTGTGGGGAGTTGGGGGTCAGCCTATTCTTGCAAACAAGCGATAGGACTAGAGGGAATGGCCTTAAGCTGTACCAGAGGAGGTTTAGTTTGGAAATTAGGGGACATTTTCTTCTCAGAAAGAGCAGTCAGGTATTGGAACTGGTTGCCCAGGGAGGTGGTGGAGTCTCCGTCCCTGGGGGTGTTCAAGGAAAGGTTGGATGTTGTGCTTAGGGACATGGTTTAGTGGGTGATACTGGTAGTAGGCGGATGGTTGGACCAGATAATCTTAGAGGTCTTTTCCAATCTTAATGATTCTATGACTCTATGATTCTATAATGTAGTGGTTGCAAGACATCTTCTCATTCTTTCATTTTTTATTTTTTTTCTATCTAACACTGTAGAAAACAGTCTATCATAACAATACAACATTTATATCAAATGTGTTTGAGTGCTTCACATTTTCTTATGTTATGTACTGATTTAGCCTGTAAAATCCTTCTTTGATAAAACAATGTCAACAAAAGTGTACATAAAGTACATAGTGTAGCTAGCTAAAGTAGCATAGAGTAGCATGTGAACAGGATTTTTTTTTTAAGACAGATAAACAGCTCATACTCAGCACAACACCACCTACTGTCGTATTAAGCAATAGTCCACTCCAGGCAGATCAGAGGACTATATTATCCTGTATACGTGGCTTAACCTTGTTAATTTATTAATCAGCCACCTCTAAAACATGTATTCTGTATTTAAAGTATTATGCTTGAAAATTAAAGCTTTGTATACTAACAGAATCTGGAAAAATAGTTGTATACTTCTTGCCAGTTTCTCAGGTCCACAGAATCTCTCTATAAGAATCAGTATTGCAAATCAGAACAACGGAAAGATTAATTTACACTGCATGTGATTTTTGGGATAAAAAGACAAACAACACTTCAATAAACCTACCATGAAAAGACAAGGCCTTTTAACTAAATGAGGTGGAATGCACAGCTCATTTGCACAGGACAGTCAGCAGCTTCCAGTGAAGCTGCATATGAAGGTAAAGCATGGCTATGTAACACTAACTGTATCTCTATAAACTACGTTTGGAGTAAGTTTATTTCCCACCTATGGTGTTGTGAAAACTAATTGCATTTAAAACCCAGCCTTCAAAACAACACTAGAATCCATCTTAAAGTGTCAAGCACAATAGCTAGAAATAAGAATTTTAACTTCCAGATTCTCAGGTAAAATTATAAAATGAAAACCTCCTCTTTAAAAAGTCATTACATTTCTATAGACAGTATACATGCAGACAGTACAAGAACTTCAGTTAAAAAAAAAAATTGAGAGAAAAGTTCAAAGCTGAGTGAAGCCCCTGCTATCAAATTACTATACTGCATATAATTCCACCTTTTAAATAGTCTGTGCTTTTTTTTTTTTATATATAAATCATATTACCACTTATTTGAATTCATTCTGGTTTTAGATATGCTTGAAGACACTGACCAGCAGCAGGTGAGTGTCCATTTAAAACATATTAACAAAAACGATTTATTAGGACTGAAATTGAGAATAAAAAACAGTGTGTTCAGATTGTTTGGACAGACAGAAAAAGAATACATATTCCTCTGAGTACATCAGGCAAATCTCGTAACAGAACAGAAATCGTAGAGGAATGCTGTAGAGAAAAGATTGTGTTTTGAACTGCCCTGCTAATAATAGCCTTTTCAGTTCAGACATAATAGTCAAAAGCAGACATTGTAAATGAAAGGAAATTATTTGGAGAACAGCCATTAAGCTAAATAAATAAATAAATAAATAAATAAATAAATTTCCACTCCTTAAATATGATATTTTGCTGATCACCACACAAAAACTGCCAGATCTCTGTGGAAATACAAATAAGCTCAAAATTCACTTGTCTAGACATTCAGATCGAACAGATTGGTAAGTATGCTCTGAGTGAGTAGATACAGGGTTTCTGTGAGTAGATACAGGCTATATATCTCTCATTATCTTTCAGAGAACTGTGCTATTCTAAAGAATATAAATGTCATCTATCCATTAATTTCATCGTTTGGTTATTTTTTTTCAGAAAGCAATTGTCTGCAACCACACCTGTTTCTAATACACCTCGGTTGGAGTCTTGCTCTTTTAGAGAAGGGCAGGTATGATGGCTCATTTTGAAACTAGGTATATATATTGTCTTTTCCAGCCCTTCTACTAAGATAGTGGAATCTTAATCTACTTACAATATTGAATAGCCAAAAAGAGAAAATTTTTAAAGAAGATGCTCTCAGACTTCCTTTTCCATTCTTTGCACAGTGAAGCTAACAAAGCCTTGGAATGATTCAATATGAGTGGTGATATGATTTGTAAAAGTGAACGATATTTTAGAAATTTAAATTCTAAATCTTTTTTTTTTTTTTTTTTACGAAAAAGATATATATGTATATATTTGTTACTTTAATCACACTTGCACTGCTATGTTCTGAACACGACTGAGTAACAGCAGTTATTACAGCACACGAACCACATTCTGAAATTCTATTTCTTTGGTATCTAATTAAACATGTATCTATTTGACAGTACTTTTAAAATTAGTATTTTAAAATCCACTCCACAGAGTCTGTGGATTTTACAGACCTAATAAATATTGCTGTTAGATCAGAAATGTTGGTCTCAGGAAGCAACCAACCAAAACAAAAAACCTTCAAAGTAGCTGAAATCAGGCATAAACATAATGCACATTCATGGAAAACTGCCAGTAACGGACTTCATTGAAAAGAATCCTCTTTTGAAAAAAAAAAAAAATCCTCTTGGAAAACTAAAAATACTAATGATAGTTGAATCTAGACAAAGTTCAAAGTTTTTCCAAGAATTTCACTCCAAAGGGAACTTTTCCAATGAGAGAGTTTGTCCTGAAAGGAGGACTTAACCTGATATGTAGTACTATCATTTGTTTGCTTATGAGCAAATGACCCTAATGAGAACAGCTTTGAAACCATGTTTCTACCCAAGGAAGGCTTGGGTAGAAAGGCTTGGGTAAATCAATGGCTTGGATAGAAAGGCTTGGGTAGGCTTGGGTAAATCAATGATCCAGGAACTGGACTGGAAAGACCCCTAAAGTGAGCTGGAAAGAACATGCACACCTATGTTTTCTGTTAGTCCCATCAAACCAGATGTAGGACTGATTAGCCCATTTTAAGTGTGTGTGTGTGTGTGTGTGTGTATAAGTGCAAGAATATTGTCTTACAGTTAATTCTAACATTTTCAGTCTGCAACTTTACATTTCAGAATGTTGATTTATACTACTAGTCATGTATCACATTATTTCTTGAGACAAAAAAAAAAAGTTACCTTTTAACAGAACATTATGTGTTACTGAAAGTACAGCTGAAATGTATGCTATATATTTCTCATTATATGAGAATAATAACTTAGGAATGTTTGCTTATCATAGTGGCCTTATATATGATATACATTTAATATACTTGAACAGAAGAATGTCTTAGCAAAGGCAGATAAATATTTCCTGATTCAGAATTTAATGCTCAGACAATTTATCTACATATTAAATATGAAAGTACTCTTCTTTTTCCCATTTACAAAGTGACATTTATCACGAGTGTTGACACAGAAGAGTTTTCCATTTCTATAAACTTTATCAAAATTGCTGCAGTTTTTGGCTGTCTGGTCACAGCAAATGGTTATACAGTTAAGTAAGATACCATCAGTGCAATTTAACTTCTGAAGTCTCCTGGCTCCCATCTACTACTTCCCTGTAATCAACATATCTTAATGAGTCTCCCATCCTTCTTTGATTTTCTTATTTATATTTTTTTTCGTACAACTCTTAACTCTTCAGCAAGTCTCTTGCCTAACCCTGATCAGGTACATGACTTGTGGAGATAGATTCTTTTAACAATTAAGCATTTTAGTAGTCAGTTTTCTACATTGCTGAAATTGTTATTTCTGACTTGAAGTTGGAGGACAATGTTATAGCTTTCCACCTGAAGAACACAAATTAAAAGCACATATAATTAAGATATGAACCATTGATAACGGTTCATAAATAGTGCATATGCAAAAGCATATATAATTAAGATATGAATGAAATGATAATACAAGACAGACAGAGTTTTAATGTTTGCCTACTAAATGATCCTTTTACCTCTGTGCCTGCCTTTCTTACACATTAAAACAATTGTACCTCATTTGCACTAACCCAGTAACCCAGTTTTCCCACTGGGATTTAGATTTTTTATATTTAGATAGTATTTTTAGATAGTATTTTTTATTTTTATCTTTTTTTCTGAATTCATGGACAACAGAGTTGTCGTAATTCCTGCACTTTGTGCCTCAAACACATTTCCATCTTCTGGAATATTGCACATTTAGATTTCTGTTTTCAGAAATCTATTCCTATTTCTGTTTTCAGAAATCTAAAGGGAACATGTTAATAGAAGAAACTGTTCTCCTGATAGATTCAGTGGATCTATTTCATTGTAAATTAATCCAGAATTCATGAGGGATTAATTAAATTATAAAGCACAGGAGCAGCAGGCTCTTTGTTGCATTAGAGATGAAGTTTCATTTTCTAAATGTTGCCTTGTACACTGTTACACGCAATTGCAAAAATCCATCCCCAGAATGTTTATGAAAATACATTTCACTTGGACCAACTCAGTGTTTTACATCAGTTTCCTGACATAATAGTGTCTCAGCTATTCAGTTAGAGTGGGGTATATATTATTTTATGACAGCACTAAAAGGTTTTTCTATATCTTCTTCAGTTATAACTTTATCTATCGGGGCCCAAAAATATAGGAATTGTCTGCAATATGATCTGTGCAGGTGTGCTTATGTTATGTCAAAGTCAGCATTTTGTGTGGGTGTGAACTGGGTCAGTTTCAGAAAAGGGATATTACCCACAGAAAGTTTTTTTTTTTCTTTTTTTGTTTGTTTGTTTGTTTGTAACTGTGACTTAACTTGTCCTGTGGTATTCTTAAAGGATTTGGAAATGGAGGGGTGTAAAGAGAGGGGGGGAAATGGAGGAAGGGAGAGAAACCGCTCAGGCATGCTGGTGACAGAAACAAATAGAAAGCAAAATTGAAACTATTAAGATTCACAAAATCATAGAATCACAGAACAGCTTGTGTTGGAAGGGACATCAAAGATCACGTAGTTCCAACCCCCCTGCCATGGGTAGGGACTCCCACTAGACCACATTGCTCAAAGGCCCGTCAAACCTGATCTTGAACACCTCCAGAGATGGGGCATCCACAATGTCTCTGGGCAACATGTTCCAGTGCCTCACTACCCTCTGAGTGAAGAATTTCTTCCTAACTTCTAATCTAAATCTCCCCTCTTTCAGTTTAAAACCATTCCCCTCATCCTATCATTACCTACCCGGGTAATGAGTCCTCCATTTCTTTTACAAGACCCCTTTAAGTACTGAAACACTGCAATAAGGTCTCCCCACAGCCTTCTCCTCTCCAGGCTGAACATGCCCAGCTCTCTCAGCCTTTCCTCACACGAAAGGTGCTCCAGCCCCTTGATCGTCTTTGTAGTCCCCCTCTGGACCCAGTCTAACAGATCCACATCCTTCTTGTACTGGGGGTTCCAGACCTGGACACAGTACTCCAAGCAGGGCCTCACGATTGCAGAGTAGAGGGAGAAAATCACCTCCCTTGACCTGCTGGTCACTCCTCTTTCGATGCAGCCCAGGATACAGTTGGCCTTCTAGGCTGCAGTTGCACACTGCTGGCTCATGTCAAGCTTTCGATCCATCAGAACCTCCAAGTCTTTCTCCACAGTAATGCTCTCAATGAATTCTTCACCCAGTCTGTACTCATGACCAGGATTTCCCCAGCCCAGGTGCAGTACCTTGCACTTAGACTTGTAGAACCTCATGAGGTTCGCATGGGCCCACTTCTCAAGCTTGTCCCTTTGGATGGTATTCCTTCCTTCTATTGTATCAACTGCACCACTCAGCTTGGTGACGTCTCAGACATTGTACAAGTAATGGAAGGATAAAATCATAAGTGAAATTCAGCCAGTATGCACAGACATGAAATGTGTATTGAGAAAAGACAATGCAAGTATACACACAGGCATGCATTATATATATATGTGTGTGTAACATATATATATGTTATTATATATATAATAACACTGATGATTTGAGGAATAGTTTCTGAAAGTGTGTGCAGGGTTTTGTGATGGCGTAACAAATGGAAAACAATTTTGTAGCATTCTGAATATTGTGTATAGTTATGGTACTCCCCACTACTGAACAAAATACAGCAGAATAGAAAAGGTCACAATTGTAATCAGAGGTACAAAACAAATTCTGAGTAAGCAGAGATTTGTTGTCACAGCAATCATACAAAATTCCCTTAGAGATTTCTGCTACTGTTCAGAAAAAAAAAAAAATCTACTGGAAAATAAAAAAGTGTGAGTAGTAAAGGGAAAGTAAAAAGAGAATAATTATTGAATATGCTTTGTTACCAAGAATTGAAGGTACTCAATACAATTATGAAACATTATATCAGGACAGCAACAAAGAGAAGGAAGTATCTATTCTGTACTATGTGTAATGCAATTGTGGATCTCTTTGCCTTAAGATACTGAAAAAGTGTTAAAGTATTCAGGTAAAGACTAGGTAGGTGTAGGCACCACAACAGCTATTAAATATGATTCTGTGGAACTGATGAAGTCCTCAAATTCCTGGAACAGTACCATTCTGTACTCACATCATTTCTTGTGCCTTTTTACATTAACATCTTATATCTGAACCAGTGAAAGATAGGTTCTTAGCCAAAATGTACCTGAGACCTACTGAGGAACGTCCATTTTCATGTTCACTATTATTTGACCCTACATGGAACAAACAAGTAAATGCAGTTGACTTGAAATAGGAAGATGGAAGAATCTGATGTAAGCCTTAGACAAACCTGTGTGCTCCTATTACCTAGACAATGTGAAAGGTGAGGTATTAATCTAATCAAAATGAGGATTCTTGGACTTTTACATTACATAATGTTTGCCAAGAAAAAAAAAAAAAAATCTTACTGTTTTGTGTTTCAAAAATCCTAACAGAGACAACTTGTGCTGTGCTCCAGTCATCTAGAAATGGAACAGAATAACTGCTGTTTTGTTGTGTTTTTTTTTGTATTTTTATACTATTCAAAAGTTTCCCCAAGGTAACTTACAAGGGTCTAATTTTATTTTTAGAAATATTTAAACAAACCAATTAAGTAGCAGTAAGAAGGTAACATTGTCATTTTTTACTTAAATTATCTTCCATTTCTTCCTTGTAGTAAAAAAAAAAAATAATAACAATTAAAAAAAAAAATGCTGTCCAAGATGCAGTACACTGAGGACAAAAAAAATACATAATGTCCCTATGCTGTGTAATTTTTTTGCTTGCAGCTATTGTTCTATTTCCCGCTGACATTGCATTTTAAATGCTCTAATGATACAATTGTTCTTGAAAACTGCGGAGAAACAGACACCACAAACATTTAATTGGTACCTCTGATGAAGCCGGATACACATCTTGAGCTTTATTAGTTGTTAAAAAATGAGTTAGAGGGATTTGCTGCTATTAGGTTGTATCAAATGTTCAGTAGCTGACAGGATCTCATTCGTGATTGCTTAATTAATGTTTGTAATGTACCTGTCACTTATCAAGTATCCTGCATACTTATTGTACTACAGTTACTGCATCTCTCGATTTTGTATGCCCTGACAACCACCCAGTTTAGGGATTCTGCACAGTTTTCTGTCAAGTTTACTCGCAGGTTCACTACCTTTCAAAATTTATCACAGCAAAATATACTTCTGTTTTCAAAGTCCTTTTCTTCTCTCAGCTGGTTTTGTATTTTCTTAGCTGTTTGGTTCCTCATGAAAATGGATCTGTAATCACCTACTGCAACTGTGCAACATGCTTGTTGCCACCTTTCCAAGGTTTTTTTAATAAATTCAATGAAAATAATTCCATTTGCAATATTGCATGATGCTATCATCCCAGTCATCTACTGTATAGCATAGATTTATACATAACTAAAGAAGTGTACTCCTTTCCATTCCCTTAGAAGCTTTACTGAAAATAAATGCATGTAGTTACTTAATCCTGAACACTTCCTTCCAACTTAGTCCGTAAAATCAAAGATACTCTCCCCTTTCTTTCCACTCTGTGTCCACTGTTATATTACGCATCATTTCTACAACTTTTAATCAATTCTTCCTCTCATCTTTCTGTACTCCCACCACTTCCAACCCATTTCTCCCACACCTCATAAGCTTCCCACTCATAAAACATTGGCAGAATTTCCCCTTTTTATAAGATTACCCATTTTGCATCTTCTCACTTACTGCTACTGTTCCCCTTCAAAATCATGTTCTTTTTTTTTTTGTGTGTGTGTGTGTTGTTTTTTTTTTTTTTTCTTTTCTTTTAAGACAAGAACTGGAAGTTTCCATACCTTGGTTACTTACTAGTATAAAAAAAATAAATTTCCATTAGGAGATAACAGAGAGATGAAGCTGTGCAAATGTCATACTTCTACCTTGAAAGAGCCTTTCTTCATATAAAGCATAAAAGAATATATAACATGCAGATGAATTTAGTAATATTTCAGAAAGACAGAAGCTTTAAATTCTAACATATTTTAAGAAATTACTTAAAAATCCTATTACATCTTTTCAGTAAAAATACACACTTTTCACTCACAGGTGCTTTAGTTAACTGTACATTTGCTCAAGAAAACATGATAACATAGCCTTAAGTATGTGAAGACATAAGAAAGAAAGTATGAAATCACAGATTTAGTTTTTACAGTACATTAAAAAATATGACAGAATATGCTATTGTGTAACTTAATGTCAAAATATTCACTTAATATTAAACAGTCCTATTTAGAGCCTTTAAAATTTATCAAATGAGGTGAAAATTATTTATGTCTTAGCATATTTTGACTTCTGTAGAGTGAACAGGAATGCACCCTAAGGAAAAAAGACATTAGATACAATGTCTGCTTCATTGTGGTCAGCTGACCTATCAGGAAAAAAGCAGTCTGCCACATCTTTATGTTATTACATTTTTTATGGACTTAATAAAAAAAACAAGTATTCTGGCCCAGGGAGATATTGAATGGCCTATCTCACTTCTAGAAATGTACCTCATAGTTCCTCAGGATGAAGAAGATTCAGATAGAATCCCCACCCCACCCCACCCCACCCCCCTCCCCCCAAAAAAAAAAAAAAAAAAAAAAAGAAAAAAGGCATTAAATAGAACCTGAATTCTTGGGAATAATGGAAATGTTTCATGACAACTTTTTGAAAGTAAGTGATAGAAAAGGCTGTACATATGAACTGTATGCCTGGGGGAAAGGGAGGGGGGTGGGGGGGAGGGGGGGAAGAATTGCGGTGATACTATAAAACTGCCTAAAGAGGTCAGAGTGGGGTTGTTTTATCACTCAAAAATAACTGTTTTACGTAGTTTGAAAATTTATACTTTCGAATACCTTCTAATCTTTGTATCACCGGCAAAGAATGACAGAAGAATCTTTTCCTCTGAGGCTTTACAGAAATCTCACAATTTGGCAAGTATAAGTGCAAGAATTGTGGATGTAAGAAAACACAAATCTAAATTTGACATATTAAACAGAAATCATGGAATTTGGATATTCACCTTTTCTGCCAAGGTGTGCATTTTTAAGGAATTCTTGTTTGTGAGTTTTGAGTTGAAAACATTATTTTCAAAAGCAAAGGTCTCCTTTCTACACCATGTAAGTCAAAATTACCTAGCAGAATCAGGAAAAAGAGAAGACAGATTCCCTATATTAGTATCAAGAAATTAAGAAAAAAAATATATCCAAAGACATATCAGAATTCATGTTTTTTTTCTCATCTGTAATTATTCGTGTTACTTCAGTGGAGTTTATTTTGTTTCTGATCTGATTAATAGATTTATTTTGGAAAGGGAATTTACAATGTTAGAAAGAGTACCTGATTTTAACAACAGATTTTGATATTTCACTAAAGTAATCTACAACGTTGTTGTGGTTTAACCCGGCTGGCAGCTAAACACCACACAGCCGTTCGCTCACCCTCCCCCCTCCCTCTCTGGGATGGGGGAGAGAAACAGGAAAGTGAAGCCTGTGAGTTGAGATGAAGACAGTTTATTAAGACAGAAAAATAATAACAATAATAATAATAGTGATAATGATAATAGTATTAATAATAATAATGTGTAAGAAACAAGTGATGCACAATGCAATTGCTCACCACCCGCTGACCGATGCCCAGCCTACCCCCGAGCAGCCGGCCCCCCCACCCCAGCCAGCCACCCCTATATATTGTTTAGCATGACGTCAGATGGTATGGAATACCCCTTTGGCCAGTTTGGGTCAGCTGTCCTGGGTCTGTCCCCTCCCAGCTCCTGCTGCACCCCTAGCCTGTTCTCTGGCAGGGCAGAGCGAGAAGCTGAAAAGTCCTTGGCCTGGTGTAAACACTGCTCTACAACAATTAAAACATCAGCATGTTATCAGCACTCTTCTCATCCTAATCCAAAACATAGCACCCTACCAGCTACTAGGAGGAAAATTAACTCTGTCCTAACTGGAACCAGGACAAACGTCAAAGAGAAGGCCTTCATTTAATTAAAAAGTATGTGCCTCATAAATGTAGAGCTGTTTATATACACATACATTTATACATATATGTATATATGTACCTTTATATATATACAGTACATAAATACAAAAGACTCGCAAGAGATAAAACTATATATTTACTGAAAGAAGAAAAAAAATATCTCATGAAGACTTCAAGTGTTAGCAGTGTGAAAACTTTCAACATAGAAATAAAAAATAGGGTGTTTTAACTGGCTAGAAATTTTGATGCTGATTTTGGTAACAGCACTAACATCAGATAATATTAAATCTGACTACCTAACCTGCAATCTACAGAAGAGAGAGAGTGCTTTACAGAAGACAGAGAGTGCTTTAATTCTCATTTTCAGTACTGGGAAAATGGTCTAGTTCATCAGAGCAACATCATTCTCCTTACTGCAATTATCTTTTGTATTTAAATCTCATGCAATCCACTAGAACAATACAATATTGTAATACAGATGCAAATGAAGATATCTTCTTACATGACACTGAATATATGTTTTCATTCTTCTGTGAGGAACTATATTTCATTTGTCTGCTAATAAGTTTATACAACATCTTTCAAAGAAAGTTCAAGTATTACATCACCTGTAGAGACACAACAGCTGAAAATATGTATGTAAAACAGACACATATTTTGCAATGAAAATTAAATACTGAAATATACAACATCTAACACTATAAAAATACTGCAGTATTTGACTTCTGCCTTAATTATATTTAAACATGAAATTTCAAATATATATTATTGATCTGGGCAAGAGTATTTGGAAAGCTGCCTGGTGGAAAGGGCCCAGGGAGTATTGGTTGGTAGCTGCCTGAATATGAGCCAGCAGGGTGCTCAGATGTCCAAGAAGGCCAACGGCATCCTGGCTTGTGTCAGTAATATTACGGCCAGCAGGATTAGGGAAGTGATTGTCGGTACTCAGCTCTGGTGAGGCTGCACCTCGATTACTGTGTTCAGTTTTGGGCCCCTCACTACAAGAAGGACATTGAGGTGCTGGAGCATACCCAAAGAAGGGGAAGAAAGCTGGTGAAGGGTCTAGGGAACAAGTCTTGTGAGAAGTGGCTGAATTTTTTATGGTTACAATAAAAATGATATAAAGAATAAAAGAATATATAACTCAAGGAATCAAACACTGAGCAATTTGAACAATTTTCATTTTAATATATTTTCCCAGAGGAGGAAAAAATCTGTTTTCTTAAATGTTTCCAATTGTATTTCCTATATTCATGGCATATCTAGTCATAAGGATAGGAAATTCTCTAAATCCTAAGAAGCATTTTAAAAAGTATGAAGTCTATTTAAGCTGCAATATGAGGAATAGGAGAGGATTTATAGCCTTCCAGAAATTATAACAACATACCTAGAGAAGGCTGAGGTACTCAACAAGTTGTTTGCCTCAGTTTTCACTGACAGTCAAGCTTCCCATGTCTATCTGGTCCCTGAAATTCCAGGCAGGGGTGGAGGGAGCAAAATTCCTCCCACTGAAAGCGAAGAGCAGGTTTGTAGGCCACATGATGAAACTGAACGCAAGGTACAACAAGTATATGGGGCCTAGTGACGTGCAACCCAGGGTCCAGAGGGAACCGGCTGATGTGACTGCCAAGACACTCTCTATCATATCTGAAAAGTCACAGGAGTCAGGCAAAGTCTCTGGTGACTGGAAAAAGGGAATCATCACTCTCGTTTTTGGAAAGTGTGGAAAGGAAGACCAGGGGAACTACAGACCAATGAGACTCACCTCTGGGAAGATCACGGAACTGGTCTTCCTGGATGTCATGTTAAGACACATACGAGACAGGGAGGTGATCCAAGTCACAGCAGAGCTTCACCAAGGGCAAATTATGCCTGACCAATCTGGTGGCTTTCTGTGATGGAATAACTTCATCAGTGAACAAGGGAAGACCGACCAATGTCATCTACCTGGATTTCTGTAAGGTCTTTGACATGGTCCCACACAACATCCTGATCTCTGAATTAGAGAGATATGGATTAGAAGGAAGGAATATATGGTGGATTAGGAATTGTCTGCAAAGATGCAGCCAGAGATTTGTGGTCAACAGCTCTATGTCCTGGTGGAGGATGTTGACGAGCAGTGTCCCTCACAGGTCCATCTTGGAACTGGTACTGTTTAATATCAATGACATAGACAGTGAGATCAAGTGCACCCTCAGCATGTTTGCAGGTGACACCAAGATGAATGGTGCAGTTGATACAGCAGAAGGAAGGGATGCCATCCAAAGGGACCTGAACAAGCTAGAAAAGCTGGACGATGTGAACCTCATGAGATTCAGCAAGTGCTGCTTCTGGGTCAGGGCAATCCCAGACATGAGTCCAGACTGGGAGAAGAACTCACTGAGAGCAGACCCTACAGAGAAGGTCTTGGGTCTTCTGGTGGACAAGCTCAACATGAGCCAGCAGTGTGTGGTTGCAGCCCAGAAGGCCAACTGCATCCTGGGCTGCTTCAACAGAGTAGCGACCAGCAGGTGGAGGGAGGTGATTGTCCCTCTCTGCTCTGTCCTTGTGAGGCCCCACTTGGAGTACTGCATCCAGCTCTGGGGCCCACAGTACAAGAAAGATGTGGACCTGTTAGAACGGGTCCAGAGGAGGGCTACGATGATGATCAGAGGGCAGGAGCACCTCTCCTATGAGGAAAGGCTGAGAGAGCTGGCAACATTCAGCTTGGTGGAGTGAAGGTTCTGGGGAGACGTTGCTGCAACCTTCCCCTATTTAATGGGGGCTTATAAAGAAGATGGAGAGTGACTTTTTACACAGGCAGGCAATGATAGGACAAGGAGGAATGGTTTTAAACTGAAAGAGGGGAGATTTAGACTAGATGTTAGGAGCAAATTCTTTACTCAGAGCATGGTGAGGCACTGGAACAGGTTGCCCAGAGAAGCTGTGGATGCCCCATCTCTGAAGGTGCTGAAGGTCAGTTTGGATGGGATGCTGGGCAACCTGGTCAAGTGGGTGGCATCCCTACCCATGGCAGGGGAATTGGAATTACATGATCTTTAATATTCCTTCCAACCAAAAACTTTCTATGATTCTGTGATTATGTCTTTTGAAGTGGTTTACTAAATTAGTGCATTAGTAACATCTTATTTATGATTTGGCATTCTTATATTTTCAGGTCCCATTATTATTATGTTTGGATTGTTTGTGAAAAACCGGGGAAAAGACTACTGCAAAAATGAGATCATTGTCCCATTGTCCAGCTTACAACTAGATTTAACAAAGCCAGTTAGTTATCTTTAAGGAAAAGGAGAATGTAACCATATAAAGGTCACTTTGCTTTAGATTGAAAAATCCTGGATGGTTGCCTACACATCAGTTGTTCTGTATGCAAGTTCTTTTGCATGTTTACTTTTATATGAAAAGAGAGTTTTCAGTATGATTTGGGGGAAGGATAATGTCTTTAATTTTATACATATGTATATATTAATCAGACTAATGTCTTTCCTTTACAGTTTGCTACTAGATTTTATAGAACAGATTTGTTTTCAGTATTTGACAACAACAGATTTTTTTTTTGGTTATGTTTTGTTTTGTTTTCTTTTCTTTTGTTTTGTTTTGAAGCATTAATCCAGACTGGGCGATGAGTGGATAGAGAGAAGCCTTGTGGAGAAGACCTGGGGATGTATGTAGATGAAAAACTGAACACGAGTCAGCAATATGCTTTTGCAGTGCAGAAAGCCAAATATATCCTGGGTGGCACCAGAAGAAGTGTAGCTAAAAGGTACAGGTAGAGAGGTGATTCTCACCTACTACCCTCTTGAGACACCACCTGGAGTACTGTGTTGAGCTCTGTGGGCCCCCAGCATAAGGAAGACATGGAGCTGTTAAAGTAGGTCTATAAGAGGTTCACAGAGTTGGTCAAAAGGCTGGAGCACTTTCCTGTGAAGACAGGCTGAGGGAATCGGTTATTTAGCCTAGAGAAGAGAAGGCTCCAGGGAGATCATAGAGCAGCCTTACAGTACTTGAAGTGGGACTACAGGGCCTACATGGGGAATGGACTCTTTATAGTGAGTATAATGGTGAGACAAAGGGTAATGTTTTTTAAGCTAAAAGAAGGTTGATTTAGATGAGATATTTGGAAAAAAATCTTTACTTAGAGGGTGGTGAGGCACTAGAACAGGTTGCATAGAGAAGCTGTGGATGCCCCATGCCTGGAAGTTTTCAAGGCCATGATGGATGGGTCTTTGAGTAAGCTGGTCTATTGGGGGCTTGTCCCTGCCAATGGTGGTGTATGTGTGTGTATGTAGGGAGAATCAGGTAATCTTTAAAGTCCCTTCCAACCCAAACCATTTATGATTCTATGCTTCTCTAATCAAGAAAAATTATACAGTTATATCCACTATTTTCATTTTTTTTTTCTCCTTTTTACCAAACTTTCATTGAAGACCATGGCAAATTGACATGAAATAGCAAATAAATATCATATGATCACAAACTATTGAAATAATGTTAGAAAGAAAGTACAGTAAGAATGAGGAAACACACTTGTACATTTCTGGATTTTTTTTTCAAGTGTTGATCTTATAACTAGCAAAACATATTTCAAACTACCAGAGAAGCTAGAAAAGTCAAAGTTGTCTTACGCAGGTTTAGGGTATAGACACATATGCGGCTGGTTGAAGACAGATTATCACTTTTAATATCACATTACCACACTAAGTAGGGAAGAACATAAAAGGAAAATAAAATAAATGTTTAATAATATATAAAGAGGTCTTTCTCACTTTGAGAGACTCTTGCAAACAGAGAGGGCCCTACAATCAATGTTGCCCTAAAAAAATTTTTGCCCTAAATGACTTTTTTTTTTTTTGTCTGAAGCAAGGTTGAATGATATCAAAGAAGAAGATGAAATTAGTATAATGGCCAAATATGGGGAAAAGGGACAAAGAAATCCTCTGATAAGGTTGAAAGTATATGGAGTATAGCTGGAAAGCTAATTATTTTCAATATTTTCCCGTTGGCAAAATCTATTTTAAAGTCTCATCACTGATGATGTTGGAATCCTGTCATTTGATTCACTTGATGCTACACTTGACAAAATGTTTGGATACAAAATATAGGGAAAATATCTTTAGAAGAAAGGGGATATAAGAATCTAATAAGTCTTCCTGTTTTTATTCTGTGATAGACCACAGCCTCCTTATGAAAATCCAGTTCAAGATATTCAAATACTATATTTCTTGACTGTAAAATTTAGTCCATTAATCATATTAAGAGGGAAAAAAGATAAAAAAGGGCACTGTTTTTCCATCTGAATTGTCTTCAAATTGTCACTGTGGTTTCCATCTATTGCTGAACATCGTCTTTAAGATTTAAGGGAGCTTGATTTTCCTCTGACAGCTGCAGTCATTTTAACACACAATGTCATGAAAGGACAGCACAATGAAAATATAAAAAGCCAAGCTTGTTGCATAGGTATGGCTTGTGAATAGCTGAATCTAAATTTTGTCAATTTGTGAAGTCTAAAGTACAATTGAGATTTCATCAGAGTTACCCTTCAACTATTGTAGGTAAAGAGAAACATATGATAAATTAAACACTCTTTAAGAAACTTTATCTCTCTGCTCCCCCTTTAATTATTTTTTCTTAGTGTCTTACATTTTAGCTGCAGTTTACAGTACCTGATCCATGGTACCTAATTCCTATAAAATGTGGCAAATAATGCAGTTCATTAACTTGCTCTGAAAAAGATCCTGGTATTGATTTGACCCAAAGGATACAACTGTGTCTGTTTGAACTCAGTAGTTTGGATCAGCGTCTATTAGATGCTGAGATAATTAAACATACTTTTTGTTTGTTTGTTTACTATGTAAAAAATAAATAAATAAATAAATAAATAAATTTATTGCTTATGATTTCTAAGGAAGAATGCTCCTTCCTAGATTAGAAAATTTCAGCAAATAAAAATCAATCACTGTTCCCTTTTTATCTTTTGAGATTTGAATTTGGCTGTAGCTAAGCAGTATTATTTAGAATGTAGCTGTATTTTTCTAATTTTGCTCAAACGCTGTTTTTATGGTATACATAAAATTATTTTCTGCACTCCGTGTTGAAGTATTTGCATTGGCCTTAAATGTGAAAAGTGTTGCAGGTTATTGAGTTGCAATAGTGTCCGATCCATAAAGACCATAATAATAAATAAATAAATAACAAATAAACCAAACCTCTCTCTTTTCTGTTTGTGCCATTTCAGTTAGGAGGCAAAGGGAAAAATATAAATTAAAAAGAAATATGAAAGGCCACCAGAAAAAAATAGCATATGGAAATCATCTGCAACATTGAGAATATTTCTCTGTTAAATACCAGTGTCTACAGCTTACATCCCACAGTAAGATCTGGACATATGTGGATGTTAAATATGTTGCTATCTAGCCCAAAGACTTCATATTGATTTTCAAAGAGAGGCAGAAATTTCACTTACGGAAGCCAGCATTCATTTACAGGGCTTTTGAACTTGATCCAATCACAGTTAAAAAGGCTTGCATTTTACAGCCAAAGTTTTTGGCTTAGTCCCTCATCCTTAACTATTTCTTTACCTCTATGAATTGATGAAGGAAATGGTAAAGACTAAAAGGGCTTAATTTCCAGATTTTTTTCTCTCCCTTTCTATATAAAATCAGTGGAGATCATATCTCTCTGGAACCTGATCATCTTATTCTTTAATTTGCACCGAACTCTAGCTATAACCTGCAACAATGTCATTTGTAATCTTATAAGGCAGTGCTAAACTTAAGTGTTATAGAAATAACTTTGCTTAGCTGAAACTGTAATTCGAATGAGATATCCATAAAACTCATTTAATCCAAAGGAAACTTTCCAATGTCTTATATGTAGCTGATCAAATCCAGATTGTTGTATCCCTTAATTACAATAGAAGGTAGAGAAGCCAGGAAAACTGAAAATGAAGAAGCACAGTCACAAAAAATATGCAAGGTGGGGACACTGAAGCCAGAGCTAATCAACTCGTTCAGTCTCTCTCAGCACAGAAACAAAAACAAAAAACAAAAACAACAAAAACAGAGTATGTCTCCACTGTTGCAATTGGACTTTTACACACTTCCCTCTCTCAGCTCCTCTCTCACTAACTTATTCTTTCCTTGTAGAAAAAGGGACTCTGATGTTGCTTTCCATCTACCACTACAATATAATTACAAGTGATATATTCGCAATAAGAATTTAGTCTGATATCTGGGGACTTTTCCCTTCCCTTCCCTTCCCTTCCCTTCCCTTCCCTTCCCTTCCCTTCCCTTCCCTTCCCTTCCCTTCCCTTCCCTTCCCTTCCCTTACCCTTCCCTTCCCTTCCCTTCCCTTCCCTTCCCTTCCTTCCCTTCCTTCCCTTCCCTTCCCTTCCCTTCCTTCCCTTCCCTTCCCTTCCCTTCCTTCCCTTCCCTTCCCTTCCCTTCCCTTCCCTTCCTTCCCTTCCCTTCCCTTCCCTTCCCTTCCCCTTCCCTTCCCTTCCCTTCCTTTCCCTTCCTTCCCGTCCCTTCCCTTCCCTTCCGGCGTGGCCCTTCCCTTCCCTTCCCTTCCTTCCCTTCCCTTCCTTCCCTTCCTTCCTTCCTTCCTTCCCTTCCTTCCCTTCCCTTCCCTTCCCTTCCTTCCTTCCTTCCTTCCCTTCCCTTCCCTTCCCTTCCTTCCCTTCCCTTCCTTCCTTCCCTTCCTTCCCTTCCCTTCCCTTCCCTTCCCTTCCTTCCCTTCCTTCCCTTCCCTCCCCTCCCTCCCTCCCTCCCCTCCCCTCCCCTCCCTCCCTCCCTCCCCTCCCCTCCCCTCCCTCCCCTCCCCTCCCCTCCCCTCCCTCCCCTCCCCTCCCTCTCCCTCCCCTCCCCTCCCCTCCCTCCCCTCCTCGAGTCTCCTCGAGTCTCCTCGAGTCTCTTCGTGTCTCCTCGAGTCTCCTCGAGTCTCCCTCGAGTCTCCTCGAGTCTCCACTCCTCGAGTCTCCTCTCCTCGAGTCTCCTTTCCGCTCCTCCAGTCTCTTCTCTTTTCTTCTCTTCTCTTTCTCTCTCTTCTCTTCTCTTCTCTTCTCTTCTCTTCTCTTCTCTTCTCTTCTCTTCTCTTCTCTTCTCTTCTCTTCTCTTCTCTTCTTCTTCTCTTCTTCTTCTCTTCTCTTCTTCTTCTCTTCTCTTCTTCTTCTTCTTCTCTTCTTCTTCTTCTTCTCTTCTCTTCTCTTCTCTTCTCTTCTCTTCTCTTCTCTTCTTCTTCTTCTTCTTCTTCTTCTTCTTCTTCTTCTTCTCTTCTCTTCTTCTTCTCTTCTCTTCTCTTCTCTTCTTCTTCTTCTTCTTCTCTTCTCTTCTCTTCTCTTCTTCTTCTCTTCTCTTCTTCTTCTCTTCTCTTCTCTCTCTTCTCTCTTCTACTCTTCTTCTTTTTCCTTTTTTTTTTTTTTATCAAACTTTTAAAATTAACCATCAGTTCTAACAGCTGCTCTGTTTACACTTGAGAAAATTGGTTTTCTCTATTTTTGAGTTTTTATAATCCAGGCAAATATTTTTCCTACTCAGGGGCTAAAGAACTGTATCAGCCACAGCAATGAAGATGAAAAGTAAAGATTTCTGCTGGGGAATTTCTGTAGAAGAGCTATCTTATAATATTTCAGTCCCTAAGTTTATATAAATAGTTTTATTTTTATCTTAAAGATAGTGTTTCAGATGTAAACAGGAAACATATTAATTCATAGCCTGATTGCCTTTGGGCAATGTCATACAAATTTTAGGTATCTTTTTCATGTAATATTTACAGTTGTATCTTTTCATCTATCAAATTAATGACTCAACACTCGTAGATTTCCAGAAAATCTTTGTAGCATGTCAATATTTCTCTCTCAATATGTACATATACATTTGTTAAATAAAACATATAACTTTTTTTTTTTTTGGGGGGTATCACCTGGAGTAGAAAGCTTGGCATCAGGTGTCTGTGCTCCCTTGAAGAAGTATGGGTGTAGAGCCCCTTTGAAGGATAAAATACATAGGTTGCATCCTCATTGATCTCTGTTTCTGAGTTCAGTTATGACTGACATTGTTTCTATAAACAATAAAAACTCTAGAGAAAACTTTATGAACATTATTCCTGAACAGTTATTGTGGACTTGGTAGAACAGTCTTTTTCCTCATCATTTTTTACTTTTTATTTTATTTATTTTTTATTTTTTACTACACTTAGTAATCAAACTTCTATCAGCACGTGAATTTTACTTTTTTGGGAGAAAAATAAATGTTACTTTTTCCCCCAAAAAAAGTAAAATAAACCAATACTTATTTCCACAGAACAGAAGTATGTCTGATTTGAATATCCTTATAGCATTTAATTTGTTGTTTAGACAATGTAGAAAAGTTATATTTCACATAGGTGAATATGCAGAAGTAGGAGAATTCATTTTTATAGTTTAATGATTTAATGCTATCCCAGCTGTCAAATGTAAACTGCTTTCTTTTTTCTAAAGGTATAGTTTATTTCTAAAGAGGTAGTATATTTAGGTAACAAGTGTTGAGAATTACTCTTTTTTCTCCTGTTCTTGTAAAATTACTTGCTGAGTAGTACCTGTGAGCTGAAACATTCTTGTAGTTTTAATGTGCCAGATGAGAAAACTGTCATCAGCAATTAATTCCTGCAAATGTCACAGGAATTAAGTATATAAACTTGAAGGAAAAAATAATAATAATAATAAACGTTTTTAGTTGTTTGGCTGAAATTGGAATGGTGTGGAGATGCTGAAAGGGCAAAAGCAGATTCACAAAGAAAACTGTCTATAAATAGAGGATGGCCTAATTCTCACTTATTTTGTAGTTGGTTTATCAGATACATAGAAATCACTAAAAGATTCACTTCCTATGTTGCACATTAAGAATATTCTGCCTAAAACTATGTGTGCTGGGCTGGGATGTGTGGGGGTTGTGGGGCGGGAACCCTGTTTGAATGCACAGAACCCAGCCTGTTAGCTTGTTCCTTTTGACTTGGGTATTGTGAAAAATTAAAAAAAAAAAATAATACACCAAAACAAGGACCAACCAACTAAACAACAACCACAACAAAAACTGGTTTTCATTTATTTGTTTGAAAGTGTATTTATGAAAAAAAAAAAAAAAAAAAAAAAAGGTTATTTTATCTTTATGTGAAAATATACTAACAGTAGCCAGTCAGTTTGAAGTGCATGGAGTATATGGTAGATTTTTCCCAATGAATTTAAGGCAAAGTGATGGACCATGTCTCATGTAAGTGAATTTCATTATTCAGTTTTCATATGTTACATCAGAAGAAAAATAGTTGCCCAACTGCACTGCACTGTCTACTACACTCACTCTCAAAAATAACAGTAAACTAAATACGCGTATTGAGATTCATTGCATTCTCCTTAAAAATCTGTTTTAAAATACAACCTCAGGAACTGTATTTGCCTCAGTTTAAAACTTTAACTCAACTAAATACATTCAGAACTAAAAATACATCACATTGTTCCCATTCTGTCTTTAATAGAAATGTGGTGGAGTGCACTCTATTTCAACTTTAAAAAGATGTTATCTCAGACTATTTTTTTTTGTTTTAGATGAATATGTTCATACTTCCAAGAACAATAGAAATAATACTATAAAAAGGCAAATGATTAATTTGTCTGAGTAATTAAATGCAAAACCATCAAATTTAGTAATATTTGTAGGATATAAAATATAAATAGATTTTTATATTATTTATGTCAGATAGCTATGGTGATGACAGGAAGAAAAGATTTATAAATTTTATGTGTTTCAATAATGAACTAGCTTAATTCATTATTCTTATTCACCAGGTCTTCTCTGTAAGTTGTGAAATTGACTGTGTTCCAGGGGCAGTTGTCTCGCATGTTCAGCACTTAATTACCATAAAAGTACTATTTAAGTAGTTTAATGGATGTATCTGACCTTACAGAGTGAGACATATTTCACCTGAGAGAACTATTACTATGTTAGCCTTAAGGACTTTTTTTATCATTCCTTGAGACTCTTTTATACAATTTTTTTGTAGAAAGAAATCTAACACATTCGTGCTGTTCTTCCATTCTCCATTATTCCTGGTAACTTTCAAGCTATGCCCATTTCAACCACATGCAACAACAGAAAATTAGATTTCTACAGTGTTAATTTACTACAGATTCATGAGCTGTGGTGGAATGAGCAATGGAGAGACTTATAGCACCACCTCCACAGATGATCTTTGCAGTGGTCTGTTTAGTAAACACCAGCACAGTAACACATGTGACCAAGATAAATTTGGATCAGTCCTTAGAGGTCTTTTCCAACCTAAATGATTCTATGATTCCTCCAAGCTGCCTATAGCCTCCTGCAATACTCTACCACCTTGTATGATCTCAGAAATGTGAAATGGTGCTTCAGTTGTGGCTGATGTTGGAAGATTGGGAACCAGAAAATATTACAGTATACTTCTGAGGTGTCGTTAACAATGGGTGTGTGCTTGTTGGGAAATAACAGACAAATTAAGTTTCATTAATTCCTCTATTCAGATAAATAATGCAAGTCTAGGCACTGGTGATCATTCTTTTGGTTTAGGTCTTTTCTAACAATTTATTCAAAAAAAAATAATATGTACTTTTATTGCTCTTTATCCAAATTGATTATTCACAATTTACTAGGAAAAAAAGTCAGGACCCCAAATTACCTAATGAATGGGGATGCCATGAACAGTATGCCATTACATATCTCTTTTACAGTCATGCATGCAGACATTCTCATAGCTTGAGTAATAACCTGAGATTAAAGCCCTTATTTACTGGTTGTAGACAGGGCTTCTTTACAAAATCTTTATATGTGTTTGCAATTATGACAACTTTTTTTCTTTTTCTTTTGAAATTCATTCTTTGCAATTAGCTGAAAGTAGAATAAAATTACCAAACTGTTAAATCACAGAATCACAGAATCTTCTAGGTTGGAAGAGACCTCCAAGATCATCTAGTCCAACCTCTGTCCTAACACTAACAAGTCCTCCACTAAACCATATCACTAAGGTAATAATGAATATATAATACATAATATAATATAATGTATAATACGTTGTGGTAAGCAATAAGTATTAAATTATTTATCTTAAGAGACAGAACTTCTCATCTGAAGCAAAGGAAACTGAGTTAGTAATTTTATTTGTGTTTGTTTCACCTCTCAGTATAGTTGATTTAGGTTTAAATAAGGCAACCAGAAATTGCCTTCTCTGAGCAGATTTTAATACCAATCGTGTTTGCTTATTGATACTGAGATCCTGCACATGCAGACAAACAAGGACTTACGGTTTCCATTTATGTTAATTATTTTCAACATCCCCTACATTACTTGTTGTTTTTAACTCCTCATTCTTTAAAATAACCCTGGGATATGCTTACTTATTTGAAATATGTATGGATGAAAAATAGTCATGTAGCTTGCACACAAGGCTTTTACAGTCTGATGAGAACATATATTAGCAAGTGATACAATTTTTAACATTCTTTTCCCACAAAAAGCCTTTGAGTAATTTGGTATACATTGCTTACAGATTTTTGTGTTTTCTTGGCTTTTGAAACAATAATTTTGACAATAATTTTGACAAATAACTTTGACAATAATTTTGAACAGTGAGCCTGTGTTCAGATAAATATTAATATGCTGGGAATTTTTCTACTCTTAAGGTACATATTTGGGGCAAAATATTGAAAAAGGGAGTTGTTTTGTTAGCTCATCTGGGACTGAAAAATCTCTTTAACACTTCTTATAACACAAGTTAACACATGTGAAACCTTGTCAACTGGTTGCACTGCAACCAAGTGAGAACTAGCACAACTGAGCTAATTCCTTTGGACAACAGTGTTTATTTTTGCTCCTGAAGAAGATATTGAACAGCCCAGTTCTAAAAGAACCTGCATAATGGCTGGGCACTTAATAGGATTCAGATTTCTGAGTTTCTTTCCTTATTATTCTGCTGGAGAAGGAGAGGCAGAAAACAAATAAACAAGCAAACAATTAAAAAAAAGGTAAAAACAAACAAACAAACAAAAACCAGACACTTCACTGCACAAGTCTTGAAATGCAAGCAGATAATTGGGGACATAGGAGAATAATGCTCACCTCTAGTCAGGTAAGTGCATGCCTAAATTTGAAATCTGCAAAAGGGGGGGATAATATTACCATATGAGCTGTGAGCTCAAAGAGCTATGAGATTTCAGCTATCATCAGAAGACAAACAAATGTTTTGCTCTGATTTATGCTGCTTTCTCTTTTGCCTGATTTTGTGCCATCAAAGGTGTCGTACGTTGTCTGATAAAACATATTTTTCTATACTTTAAAATGAAGTCATTCATCATTTTTACATACCCAACACAGCAAAATTTAACCAATTAAGGTTAATTAATAACAGAGCAATGAGTCTATCACATTGTGCAGTCATGGAATAATGCAGTCATTGCATGATGATATGTATATTATGTACTTTCAACGGATAAATTTTGTTCTTGCTTTAAAGAAAAATGTACATGTGACAATGGAAGAGCCATTCAAATCCTTTCCCTGGAAGTCACTAGAAGTGTCTATATTTTCTTCTCCCAAAACAAGAGGAACCACAGATCTTTAAGGATACATGACAAGACTCAGTGACAATTGTTTTGTTTGTTTGTTTTGAATTTTTATTTGTTTGTCTAAGAGTAAAAATGTAATATTGAGCTGTAGAATTTTTATCTACTGCTTTTCAACCAAGGTTTGCGTTCCTCTGGAGTCAATCACTTTCTTTCAATCAATTTCTTTCTGTGTCTTTCAGCAAGTGCATTTGCTGAGCATAGTTCAAATTCTTTATTCTTATTCTCCAAACTTCTACAGAAATATTTAGAATTATTCTCTTCTTACTGGCTTATCTTATGAACTGCAAATATCTTACCAGTCAAAGTGAGGGAATTATATATTATATATTTCATATGCCCATTTTCTTCAGTAGATAGTAGAATTACGTATTTTTCTCTAAAATTGTGAATTGTGGGTAATATAGAACACAAGGGAAACTGCTATGTTAGAAACATTTATATTTTATGTAGTTTATTTAGTTTTAGCATTTTGTGAGTTTTTTTTTTTTTTTTTTTTTTTGTTAAACTCCTAGAATTACTACTTCTTCAAACTGGAAAAGCAACCTATTACTCTTGCACTTAACAGATGGTTTACAAATGAATTAGCTATATAAAAAGCAATTAGCCTTAAGGATTCTTTCTGTGAGAAGTATTTGAACATATTTTATCCCTCTACCACCTTCTACTACTTCCGTTGAACTTAAGATTTACATTAAAAAGTTTCTCAAGAGATTTTTTTCATACTAGAATGTTCTAAAATTGCAGATATAGTATGATTTTTACAATGAATGACTTTATCTATTTATTTATTTATTTATTTTTGTCTCGAGAGTCACAGTCAGAAAAACAGCATGAAGTGAGAAGATATGAGTAAATAAATAGTCTGGTTATACTTACTGTACAATTTCTATCTTTAATCTGACAATATGCAGAAAGTTTCACAGGGAGAAAACTCTTGACGTCTTTTCTATACACTATGAGTTTTCTTTCACTGTGAAGATAATATTTTTTTAGTCTTCAAAATATTTGTGATTAGAGTCATTATTTGTGTATTTCTGTCTCATTCAAATCTTTTCTACATTTTTTGTTATTTTAACTCTTGTAGAATATGTCTATCTTTGTGTTTCATTTCATTATTTTTTTTAATATGTAAGCTTTTATCTACCATCTTTGCTTCGTTGAGCAGTTCTAGTTTACATTGATAAGATTGTATGATCCTTCCTATTTCTTATAGATATGCTAAAGCTTTGCGAAATTTAAATATTCTGGAAAGCCATCCCTGTCAAATGTTTGATTCACTTTCTTTTTTTTTTTTTTTTTTTTTTTTTAAGTTCACTACAAAAAGTCAGTTATCTTGCTATTATTAGCTTAGAAAACAGATTTCCAGGAGTGTTTTTACAGTGTATTACTACATCTCTCTGTGAAAATTAATTAATTAATTAATTAATTAATTAAAATCTTATTTAAAATGAAACTATATATATGTATATATATATGTAACTTTATTGCTTTTTAGCAACTAATTTATGAACAGCCAATCCAGAACAATTGTAATTTAACCTAGTGATTCAGTGGCAGAAACACCAGTCTTGTTCTGTTGAACCTTTTCTCTCATTTATTAAGCAGAAAAAGAAACAGGGAAGACTGAATGTCAGGGTAAGGAGATATGGGTGTGCATGAAAGGACATGGGGTTCATAATAATCTAGTAACTAAAAAATCATAATGTAGGAGACGAGCTTAAGTTTGTCACTTGAATGGAGTGGTGATTAGAATTCCCTATAATCAAATTATCTCAATATAACAAATGAGATGTTCTAGAGCTTAAAAGTGACTGAGACTCTCATTTCAGTCTCTGTGCTCTTGATGAATTTCTGTCGTTATTTTAGGAGAGCTATAGTTTGTTTGTTTGGCATCAAAATCATTGAGAAATCATCATTAAAGCTCAAATAGCAGCAGAGAGCCATTCCATAATCCGATATTATTTTCAAAGTGCTCAACATTGCAATCTCAGCATCCTTTCAGGGGACTTTTTATGTAACATCTACAACATATACATCAATTTATCCTGGTTACAACTTTTTTGTTCTTTGTTGTTGTTCATTTTTGTACAATTGAAATTAGGGAAAATATAGATACATTTAGTTTTCTTTCACAGAAATATTGGTCAGTGGAGAAAGTAGCTACTGCTATACTGATTTTGCCTTCTAGATAATTGTACATCTGATTCATTCAGTGTTTGCAGCCATCAAAGAACTAATGGTTGCAGGAGAAGAATTTTAATAACTATCATTTTAAAACTCTTCACCTTTTTCTCTCACAAAGAAAGAGAGCTTTCTTGTCTTCATCCCTCTTACTGTTCTGTGTATTTGTAGGATGCTGATAATTTAACATTCATCCTTGGTTGTTAAGGTTTGGAAGAAAACACAAATTTCAGTCTATCACTTCTGTTTTCTTAGTTTTGGCCCTAGAATTTCAGCTTACTCCCAAAGCCTATATATCTTTGTGATCTCAGATGTAGATGGACTATATATTAACTTAGTTACAGTTTAAAATAAGATTTGGTCAGAATATATGTATGTGTATTTTTCTATTACTTCATACTGTTTCCTGCTTGTCCTGCAAAGCCTTTTTAACAGGTGTTCATTTAATTTTTTCCTGAAAACAGTTAGGATGGGATGTAGTTGCGAGCAAATATCATCATATGTGTATTATAATTTAATAATTTGTTATTTTGTTGCTATAAGGTTCATGTCTGAACACAGATGAGACCCAGGAAAAGGATATAGATATTTTTACACTTTGTTGAATGTTCTTCATTTCAGACATTGGTGACTAAAATGGAGAAAACGTTAAAAAAGAAACACACGAACAAATAAATAAAATAATAGTTATGATTTAATTAGGAAAGGCAAGCAAAGGTCCTAAGCATTTTTATTTTAATTTCAAAGCCCTTAGTAGTTACAAAATTACATTTTTTTTAGTTTCAATGTATCTTAATTTTCATATTTGAAGGACATTTAATTCTGATGCTGAACATAAAATCATATATAAGTTATACATCTTCTCTGGGGATATTCAAGGCCCATTTGGATGCCTACCTGGGCAACCTGATCTAGGAAACTTGCTTTTCAGGCAGGGGGGTTGGACCCAACGATCTCTTGAGGTCCCTTCCAACCCTTACAATCCTTGTTTCCTTCCTTCCTGCCTGCCTGCCTGCCTGCCTGCCTGCCTGCCTTCCTGCCTGCCTTCCTGCCTTCCTTGCTTCCATCCTTCCTTCTTTCCCTCCTTCCTTTCTTTTCCCCCAAAGGGAAAGGTTCTTATTTGTTTGTATGATATTTATTTTAACAGGAAAAAAAGAAAACAGAGGAGAGAAACATCAACTATGAGCTATTCCCACCCTGTATTTTTGTATAATAGTTTTGACACAAGATTGAGACAAACTGAATCTCCTTGCACAGGTTCTTAACAGGAAGAAAACAATTAGTAAAAAAAAAATCATAAGATATGTAAGAAGTGAAACCAATAACAGTGAAACAGATGAACAGATTGATCATCGGAAATTTAGAATTATGGCCAATTGGGTCTGTAATGTGAAGTTGGTTGAAAGACTGTCTCAGTGAAAAGATCCTTTTGGATAATGATTCCCATTCAAAATGTTTCTTCTTTTAAGTAAAGCTAGACTTTTTTTTTTTTTTTCTAGTATATGTTTTAAGAATCTGGGTTACCCTGTATTAACTCAGTGGAAGGAGAAGACTAGGAATAAAATGTTTCTCAGGCTTAAAGATGTTACCCATGCTTTCTCCTGGATGCTGAGGTGCAAATTCAACTTTATTTTTATTACACTTTTTTAACAGAAAATTGACTGTATGAAACTTTGGCCATATGAAAATTAAGGAAGGTCATTTTCTGGTGCTCTGACCTAGTTATTTTGCCTGTTGTAAAATGCTTATCTGTCTGCCAACCTTCACAAGTTTGGCATCAGGCCAACTTTATCTAAAATAAAGTATCATAGGACAACAAGAAATGTTGAAGGTCAATACAATGAGAACTTCACAAGCACTTTTAAATTACAATACTGTTATCTGTTGAATGCTCTATACTTGCTTTTTTTTTTTTCCAAAATAAGAGAGCAGATGTGGCATGTAATATGACATTTGCATTTACTATTAAATACATCTTTATAATAACCTACATAACATAATTAAAAGCAAATTGTATTAAAAAGTAGATTAAAAAATAAAATACATCTTTCTGTTTTATCTCACCTTCTACTTTGATTGTAACTTCTCATAGTGATTCAATTGTGCGGTTAAATGGGAAAGATCGTTTTAAAAGTTAAAAGGATATTAGAATTGTGAACAATTAAATACAAGTAATTACCACTAATTAACCCACTGAATGCATATAACTTATTTTGCAGTGATGTTTTCATAAAATCATTACAAAGCTACTTTGAAATTCTCAAGAAGAATTATCCTCTTAGTCTTGATGATTATCTGAAGCAACAACTCCACTGATGAACATAATATGAAGATATTATGAGGAAAAGTGTATGCACTTCATGAACTTTTTGTATATCGCAATAGCATAAGGGTATTCCTACATAGATTGTGGCAAAATGATTTATATGTTCTTTTTAGAAGGATTCCATATTAGAATTTAAATTAATGTCTCCTTGATTGTGGTCTCTGTCATGTCTATCTGGAAGAGAAATAAAGAGGAATTTCTATGCTAAAGAGAGCGACTCTTTTAACCCCATCTTTATTTGCTACCATTTGTTACTGCTAAGAAGTAATTGTGAATTACTTACCTAGTATTCCTATTTTATCCCCAAACTTTATCTAAGGACATGATTTTTTGCTATGCTTGTCCTTCATACATTGCCTATCAATACAGAACAGGCAGGGCAATGTTAGCAACCGGGAGCCAGCTCAGAACACTTTGGGATATCTGTCATAGCTGTCTGGGGAGGTACGTAAGTGTTTACATAGTTCTCCTTTCCTCTAACGATAGTTTTTAGGGGGAGACGTTAGACCACGGAAGAAGCAAGTTAAAATGGTGAGTTCAGAGGCAAGGGATTTATTTGTGGAACATTACACAGCTTCTTCTTTCCCCAGTTACGGATAGAAATCCTCTGTTTCAATGGAAAGATAAACAATAACATAATTTGATTCTTTGAAGAAGAGACCAGAGTAATTTGTGTTGCTCTATATCATCTGGATCAATTGAACTCTGTATTTTGGTTGTTTTATTGTATGTTTTGGTTTGGTTTATTGGTAACAGATTTGCAGATTCTGTTTTTTTGGGGGGAAAATATAAGTAAAGAAATGTTGGTTCTCAGAGTACTGTAGGAAATAGAGGAAAGTGAATGCGTAATGACATCTGGAAGACAGAAATGGAAAGTCTACCAAGGCAAAAATCAAGTACAGCATCATCCTTACTGTCATTGTTAAGAAAAGAGAAACAAAGTTATTCAGTTTCTTCACTGATGTACATGTCTGCTTTAGGTAAATATCATTGGAGGATCCTAGCTGAACCTCTTGAACTAAACTATATAACACAGAAGAAGGGAAAGGACATAACTACACAGAAACAATGCGGAAAAGTAAAAGAAACAGGATCTAATGAGAGTTCTAGAATGTTCTTTTGTCTCCTGAAATAACAAGTCAAGGAAAAGAAGGGTTTTAATAATAATAATAATGATAAAAAAGACAACCAACCAACAAAACAAACAAACAAATCATCCACACCGAAAAAAATGATCTAGAGCTAAGGGACCTATGTGAAAATTAGAATCCTCATTCTAATCTTTTATAATCTGTATCCTGTCCAGTGCAAATGCTGCTGCTGTTCTGAGTTTACATCTAGTCTGGAAAATCAATTAAAAACAGCTGGTCTGTAATTTCTAATTTGTAATGAGGAGTGCTCCTAACATTATTAGAAGGGATTTCCTTCTCCTCCCCTCATATCAGAACATTTTGTTATGTGCAACATGGGGTCTCCTCTCACTCTGATCTTTGAGTGCTGCTCCAATTAAAGTTGAAAGTAATTCCCAGAGTAGAGTAGAAGAAAATATACCACACAAGTTTAATTTCTGGAATCTCTAATCAGCCTGCTAAGTTGATAGACTCTAGCTCTTCCCAAAATATTTAAGACTCATAGATTTAAAATGCTGAAACATGTTGATATCTTTGATTTGAATGTTATTTTTTAATATAGATCAGTTACACTCATTTTTGTTTGTTTTGGTTTGGTTTTTTTTTTTTTTTTTCAGTACTCCTTCCAGTTTTCAAAAGCTTTTCAAAAGCTTTTCTCAAATGTGTCTTGCAATCTAGACAATAGTAAGTTCTCACCATACCCTATCCTGGTTTTTGCTATTTGTTGGGAAGACCAAACTCACAAGATGGGAGGCAGTGGGTAATGAAATGTTAAGGTGTGGCAGCTTTATGCAAAATAAGCATTTTTCTTTGAATGTGATTTTGGAATGAGCCAAAAGGTGTTTTTTTGTTTGTTTGTTTGTTTAATCTGTTAACACATAAATATTCCATAGAAAATAAATTTAATTTAGTAACCCAGAAATTGTGTGACAAAATGAAAACATGAAATACTTTCTTAAAAATCTTAATCTTCAGAGAATAGTAGAATGGCTTAGGTTAAGAGTGAAAATCGTCTAGTTCCAGCCCCCTACAATTGTCAGGGTTGCTACCCGCTAGGTCAGGTTTTCCAGACCCTTGTCAAACCTGGTCTTCAACATATCTTTAATCTTGTGTCTCTTTAATTTCTACATTTTTCACTTAGAAGGCCAAAAATACTCCACAAACTCTCTTTGTAGAGTGAACTCTACAAACACTCTTCCTGAATCTTGCCTGTCTTTCAAAGAGAAGTACTGTGTAAATGGACTGACAAGTTTGATGCAGATCCACAGGTTAGTATATTAAATAAATAAATAAATACAAATATTGAAAGAAGGGAGAATATTAATCACTGGGAACTGTTTGCCTAGTTTGTGTGCTGCTAATCCTGTCATCCTTTCTCTGAAATAGATTGTCTATAGAATAAGTCCTTTCTATGCTGACATAAAATAAGACCCAAATAAATAAATTGAGATAAATTTTATGCAAATTTTATGCTAATAAATCATTCATGTCAGTTTGTTGTCCTGTATGAATAATGTAGACACCATGGGAAGAAAATTGCAGCCATTTTGTAGAAAAAGATATAGTGAAAATAGAAAATAGTTTATTCTCCCTTGCATTTCTCTTGTTCGTGACTGACCAGGTTTTAATTTTGTTAAAGGGGAAAAAATGTGAATATGGTTAACTGGCAATATTAATGAGCCCATTGCTCAGGACAATTAAAGGCATTTAAGTGATTTTCATGTTTTGATTCCTTAATGTTTTCTTGCTTCCTCCTTCTGCCCTGATAAGATCTGTGTATTTACATAGAAACACAGAATCATAGAATCATAGAAACACAAGGTTGGAAAGGACCTAAAAGATCATCTAGTCCAACCGTCCTCCTATCACCAATACTACCCACTAAGCTACTAAATCACAATACTCATTGCACTTTGTCCAGGCGCTTCTTGAACACATTGAGGGATAGTGACTCCACCACCTCCTTGGGCAGGCTGTTCCAGTGCCTGACTACACTTTGAGAGAAAAAGTTTTTCCTGATATCCAGTCTAAATCTCCCCAGGCACAACTTGTGGCCATTTGCTCGAGTCCTATCATTAGTTATCTGAGAGAAGAGGCCAAGCCCCCCAAAAACCCCCATTCAGGAAGTTGTAGAGTGCAATGAGGTCTCCCCTCAGCCTCCTCTTCTCCAGACTATTACCTAGGGTAATATGTAATGTTCCAACCTTTCTTTATCAAATTAGAAAAATAATAGCTATTACTGTAATTTTTGTATTTCTACTGAGTTACCTCATTAATAATTTTTTTTTTCTTTCACGAATATTGGCAGTAGGCAATACGATCAGTTGGAGCTTAAGTATTTGAGATTCCACACTGATTATTTTATTGCTTACTAGTAACGATGTTTGTACATTCAAAGCATCAAAAATAAGCATTTGAGCTCAGTTAATGGAGTGAGCTAAAATAATAGTTTTGGATAAAATGACATGGTGCACCAACTTGTTGTTTGTTCTCTAAAGATGACCACATCAATTAGCATTATATTTAACACCCATCTCTCTGTTATATTTCAAGACTTGTAGTTGAAATAAGTTATTAAACAAATAAACAATCAAACAAACAAACAAAAAAAAAAAAAACAAAAAGCAAGCAAACAAACAAAAAAACTGTATGTTAGTTTTACTGCTTATTCTCAACAGGAAATTTGTTTAGTGGTTAGTCTTTCCCAAACACTGAAATGTTTAAATCATACATTTGTGAGCAAAAGTTTATGGGATTTGCTATGTTATTAGTTGTAAAGAACGTCATTAAAAGTAATAAACTACTTCTGACTAAAAGACAAACTTTGGAGTATTGTTACAATACCATTTCTTCCACTGCAATAGAAATTCTTATTTTATATTACTTTATTTATATGGATAATATTTATTTTTTCTTGAAAATATAATTATCCAAATAAACATGCACTGCAGGTCAGCTATTCATTTTTCCCAGCTACATTTAACTTCAGAAGAATATGAGAATATGGAAAAAGATCAACCAACCAACCAACCAACCAAACACCACCAGCAACAACAAAAATAGCCAACCAACCAAACAAAAAATGATCTGATCCATTGCTTGTTAAATAGAAGTAGACACACTCCATGAATAATGCTTTTGAAAGACAGGAAAGACTACCTTTAATCAAAAAGTAATATACATGTATAATATAATCACTATTACAGCATATGGAGAGTTCTTTATACAAGGTTCTGTGACCTCTGTATTGAAAGAACAAGTCTTTTATTGATACAATGATCATTACATTCCTAAAATGAGTATGTACTGGATTACAGGGATAAAGATATATTGACCCAAAAATGATAAAAAAGATATATTGACCTCTAAATGACCTTTTTTGGTACTGTCTTTGTTATGATTTCCTAAATACAAATTTTGTAACAGGCAATAATTACATCTGATTATAAATCCAATGACAAATACCTTCAGAGGCTGTTGAAATATATTTCGGAAAAAAAGAAAAAAAAAAAGAAAAAAAAAGAAAAAATAAAAAGAAGTGTACAAATTATCAAGATTCATAACTCTTCCCTCAAAACACGCTATCTACAAAGCTCCAATTCCATAGAATTTTAAGTAGTCTGTAATAGCATAATACTGAAATATCAAGCTGCTCTTGCATAGTTACATGCCTTATCTTGAAAATGTTTTTGTCACCCTATTAATAACATTCAGTTTTTGCATCCTGACACAACTAAAGTCCATAAGGAAACCTCAGGAAACAATGTTAATTAAACAAACAGTTTAATTATTTTCCACTTACAGATTTTAAAAATATAACGTATTCCTGTGAAGGAAACTGTGCTCAGAATATTGTGGGTCCCGAACTAAACAAGATAGGCAAAAAGTATACTTTGTCTTAGTCTAAAATACCTTTCATAGTAGTCCTGAGACTGATGAAGAAAACTCATTGGTCCAAAACAATTATTATTTTGAATAGCATTTTGTAGAATTTCAGAATGAATATTCTCTTAGAAAAAGAGAAGCAAAACACTGATTTTGAAGAAAACATTTTTTTTAGAATCTTCCCAAAAAATCTATGATTTTAACCTAAAAAAGTGCAAATTTTTAAAATGTTTTTATTGACTTGAATCTGTTGTGATTAGTTGAATTTATCATCTAAAGATTTCTTTCACTTCCATCAAAAGCATCAGCTGCAAACTTTGATCTGCTGCTCTATAACATGTATCTAATTATAACTTGACACTACTACACAATAGCTGGTTATACATTTCCTAAACTAAACTATATATGTATATATATGTATATAAAATATACATTTTCCTAAAAGAAACTATTATGAGAAATAAAATTGGATAACATTTTTCTATTTTTATTATTGCTTTTCTTTTTAATTCTCAGAACTGAATTTTGGCAAATAATTCCAACTTCATAAGTAATATATATTTTTTCATTAATTTCGTCAGAACAAGTATATGTATTGGTCAACAATATTCAATTTAAATCTTGTTTATTTCTTAATCTTCCCTGATATGTTCTAATTGATTGTGAAAGTAGCTGTTGTAAACTGAATACCTGAAATGAACAATTTTCTTTGCTTTTATAACAATCTCTGTGCACATGGATGGAAATATACTAAATCATATCTAATACAACTGCAAACGTCTAACATTAGGTTTGCAAAATTAGAAAATTTCATCCTACCCTATATTCTTTCCTGCATCTGTTCATCCTATGTCTTACTCATTTTTTTTTTTTCCCCAAGAAAGCCTCTTCTTTATTTGTTTAAAATAACATTTTCCCCAGAATGAGCAATGTCTTCTTTTGAGTGTCAATTATACAATTACCTTGACATTGTAGGAGTGTCTTTCCATGGTATCAAATGACGGAATTTTTTTTAAAAAGGTGTTTTATGTTAGAAACAGAATCTTTTGAAGACTGACATGGAGTCAGAGTATGGAAAACAGATTCAGGAGTTGGCAGCAATGAGATTTGAAATATGATAGGTAATAAACACTTCATTTGCAAGTTGGAAAGTTATATTCCTTCTTTTCCATGATTCTGATCAGTAAGAATTTTATTCACTGGCCTGTTTCTTATTTTAATATTGAATTATTTTATGGGTCTTTCAATACTTAAAGGGCTCTTATAAAAGTGATGGAGCTGGACTCTTTACTTGGGTAGATAATGATAGGACAAATGGGATGGTCTTAAACTAAAAGAAATTTAAGATCCAAGATTTAGACATGAAATTAGGAGGAAACTATTCTCTATAAGGGTAGTGAGGCACTGGAATAGGTTGCCCAGGGAAGTTGTGGGTGCCCCATCCCTGGAAGTGTTCAAGGCCAGGCTGGATAGGGCCTTGGCCAACCTGATCTAGTGGGTGGTATTCCTGCCTGTGGCAAAGAGGGTGGCGGGGTGGGGGAGAGTTAGATAGATATTATAGATAGATAGAGTTAGATGATGTTTAAGGTCCCTTCCAACTGAGCCATTCTATGATTCTATGATTCTATAATTATCTCTCTCCTTTTTATGTTCAAATAAGTGTTCTGGTGAAAAGCAAACAAACAAAAACAATAAAATGAAAAAACCATTTCTTTTTAAAACATATTTAACTCATTCTCAGAAACTTCTTGCTTCCGAAGTCACTATAAATGATTTATTTCAACAGTTCGCACTGCACCCTACACAAATATTTGAAAGTAAATTAAAATAATCATAGAGTTGCATATTGCTTAACACACTTTCTTAACTGCTATTATTTTATAGAAGTAACAATATCAGATACGTTTTCCAAATGGCACTCTCAGGCACTATGTTATTTATTTGTTTATTTATTTATTTTTATTTATTTATTTATTTATTTATTTATTTATTCTGTTCTTTATAGCTCAATGTTGATTGCAGATGGTAAAATGATATATCAGGGAAAATAAACTTCTATCTTCCTTTTTATTATTATTATTTTTTTTTTATATACAGCCCTTCTAACTACAGTGAGATGCTTTGGTTCTTAGATTCTACCTTCAGAGTGACTAGGAGAACTGAACTGACGTGTGTTTCACTGCTGAAACATGTTATTTGTCTGCTTGGTGTTAGCCACTTAGCAATATAGTCAGCTTAAATATAGGAAAGATGGTCAAGGCCAACATGGTATAAGTATCTTGTTGATGACCAATCTGTTGTAACTATTAAAATCATAGTATTTTACAGAATCACAGTATGGCTGAGGTTGGAAGAGACCTCTAGAGGTCATCTGTCTCAAGCAGAGACACCTAAAGTAAGTTGCCCAGGACCATCTCCAGATGCCTTTTGAGTATCTCTGGAGTTGGAGGTTCCATAGCCTCACAGTATTCCGCTGAAAAGATCTTGGCTCCATCTTCTCTGAACTCTTCTTTCAGATATTTACCTACAATAATAAGGTCTCCTCCCCAGCAACTTCCCCTTTCGCTTCTCACACCTACGCTTCAGGCTGTTCAGACAGTTCCAGCTTTCTCAACCTTTCCTCATACAATAGAGGCTGCAGTCCCTTCATAATCTTTGTAGTCCTTCATTTTCTCCAGTACATTAACGTCTCTCATATGTCTTTCTTTTTTTTGTTTGTTTGTTTGTTTTGGTTTGTTTTCTGTAAGGGTACATGGGTGACTCATATTCAATTTGGCATCCACCAGAGCCTTTTTGGAAAAGCTGTTAGAGACATGGTTGATCCAAAGCAAGAATTCCATACACATGAAGTACACGAAGTAATTCCTCCCTACGTATAGGAGTTCACACTTCCTATTGTTAAACTTAATGAGGTTCTGTCAGACAATTTCTCCAGCTTGTCAAATTGTCTCTTGACAGTTGCACAACCTTCTGGTATATCAGCCAATCCCCTGAGTCTTGTACCACCAGCAAAGGCTAAGGTGCAATATGTCCCAAAGTGCAGATTGTTAATATATATTGAATATGTTTCATAGAAAAACAGAATCATAGAAAGTTTTTGGTTGGAAGGAATATTAAAGATCATGTAATTCCAATTCCCCTGCCATGGGTAGGGATGCCACCCACTTGACCAGGTTGCCCAGCATCCCATCCAAACTGACCTTCAGCACCTTCAGAGATGGGGCATCCACAGCTTCTCTGGGCAACCTGTTCCAGTGCCTCACCATGCTCTGAGTAAAGAATTTGCTCCTAACATCTAGTCTAAATCTCCCCTCTTTCAGTTTAAAACCATTCCTCCTTGTCCTATCATTGCCTGCCTGTGTAAAAAGTCACTCTCCATCTTCTTTATAAGCCCCCATTAAATAGGGGAAGGTTGCAGCAACGTCTCCCCAGAACCTTCACTCCACCAAGCTGAATGTTGCCAGCTCTCTCAGCCTTTCCTCATAGGAGAGGTGCTCCTGCCCTCTGATCATCATCGTAGCCCTCCTCTGGACCCGTTCTAACAGGTCCACATCTTTCTTGTACTGTGGGCCCCAGAGCTGGATGCAGTACTCCAAGTGGGGCCTCACAAGGACAGAGCAGAGAGGGACAATCACCTCCCTCCACCTGCTGGTCGCTACTCTGTTGAAGCAGCCCAGGATGCAGTTGGCCTTCTGGGCTGCAACCACACACTGCTGGCTCATGTTGAGCTTGTCCACCAGAAGACCCAAGACCTTCTCTGTAGGGTCTGCTCTCAGTGAGTTCTTCTCCCAGTCTGGACTCATGTCTGGGATTGCCCTGACCCAGAAGCAGCACTTGCTGAATCTCATGAGGTTCACATCGTCCAGCTTTTCTAGCTTGTTCAGGTCCCTTTGGATGGCATCCCTTCCTTCTGCTGTATCAACTGCACCATTCATCTTGGTGTCACCTGCAAACATGCTGAGGGTGCACTTGATCTCACTGTCTATGTCATTGATATTAAACAGTACCAGTTCCAAGATGGACCTGTGAGGGACACTGCTCGTCAACATCCTCCACCAGGACATAGAGCTGTTGACCACAAATCTCTGGCTGCATCTTTGCAGACAATTCCTAATCCACCATATATTCCTTCCTTCTAATCCATATCTCTCTAATTCAGAGATCAGGATGTTGTGTGGGACCATGTCAAAGACCTTACAGAAATCCAGGTAGATGACATTGGTCGGTCTTCCCTTGTTCACTGATGAAGTTATTCCATCACAGAAAGCCACCAGATTGGTCAGGCATAATTTGCCCTTGGTGAAGCTCTGCTGTGACTTGGATCACCTCCCTGTCTCGTATGTGTCTTAACATGACATCCAGGAAGACCAGTTCCGTGATCTTCCCAGAGGTGAGTCTCATTGGTCTGTAGTTCCCCTGGTCTTCCTTTCCACACTTTCCAAAAACGAGAGTGATGATTCCCTTTTTCCAGTCACCAGAGACTTTGCCTGACTCCTGTGACTTTTCAGATATGATAGAGAGTGTCTTGGCAGTCACATCAGCCGGTTCCCTCTGGACCCTGGGTTGCACGTCACTAGGCCCCATATACTTGTTGTACCTTGCGTTCAGTTTCATCATGTGGCCTACAAACCTGCTCTTCGCTTTCAGTGGGAGGAATTTTGCTCCCTCCACCCCTGCCTGGAATTTCAGGGACCAGATAGACATGGGAAGCTTGACTGTCAGTGAAAACTGAGGCAAACAACTTGTTGAGTACCTCAGCCTTCTCTAGGTATGTTGTTATAATTTCTGGAAGGCTATAAATCCTCTCCTATTCCTCATATTGCAGCTTAAATAGACTTCATACTTTTTAAAATGCTTCTTAGGATTTAGAGAATTTCCTATCCTTATGACTAGATATGCCATGAATATAGGAAATACAATTGGAAACATTTAAGAAAACAGATTTTTTCCTCCTCTGGGAAAATATATTAAAATGAAAATTGTTCAAATTGCTCAGTGTTTGATTCCTTGAGTTATATATTCTTTTATTCTTTATATCATTTTTATTGTAACCATAAAAAATTCAGCCACTTCTCACAAGACTTGTTCCCTAGACCCTTCACCAGCTTTCTTCCCCTTCTTTGGGTATGCTCCAGCACCTCAATGTCCTTCTTGTAGTGAGGGGCCCAAAACTGAACACAGTAATCGAGGTGCAGCCTCACCAGAGCTGAGTACCGACAATCACTTCCCTAATCCTGCTGGCCGTAATATTACTGACACAAGCCAGGATGCCGTTGGCCTTCTTGGACATCTGAGCACCCTGCTGGCTCATATTCAGGCAGCTACCAACCAATACTCCCTGGGCCCTTTCCACCAGGCAGCTTTCCAAATACTCTTGCCCAGATCAATAATATATATTTGAAATTTCATGTTTAAATATAATTAAGGCAGAAGTCAAATACTGCAGTATTTTTATAGTGTTAGATGTTGTATATTTCAGTATTTAATTTTCATTGCAAAATATGTGTCTGCCCTCATCTACCAGCCCTTTTGTTTCATCATAGAATTTTATCACATTGGTCAAGCATTTCTTTTATTAAATCTATGATGATGACTCCTATCAGTTTTCTTGTCCGTTATAAACCTGTAAATGATTTCCAGGATTAGTTGTTCTAACGCCTTCCCAGGGATCAAGATGAGGTCTTAGTTTCCTGTGTTCTTCCTTTGGAAGATAGGAGTGTCATTTGGTTTTCTCCAGTCTTGAGACATCTCTCACAATCACCATGATTAGAATGATCTCGCACTTACATGTGTGTATCCCAGTTATGCCCATGGACTTATGAATATCCATTGTGCTCAAGAATTCCTAACACGACCCTTTTCTGCCTATGCAAACCTTCCTTGTTCCAGGGTTTCACCTAGTGTCCAAGGTCTGATAAAGACTGAAGCAAAGAATTCACTCAGTACACCCGCCTTTTCCATATCCCGTGCCAGTAGCAAGACTACATCTTCTGTAATTGACCTTTTCTGCAGACATACTTACAGAGATTTTCTTCTTGCTTTTGACATCCCTTGCCAGATTCAAGTCCATTTGGGCTTTGGGTTTTCTAGCAGTGTCTACATTTTCCCAGACAGTGTCACTATATTCTTCTTGTGTTACCTGTACCTTTTTTACACCTTCTGTATATTCCCTTTATAAATCTTAGTTTTGCTAAAAACTCTTTGTTCAACATGTGTGTCTGCCCCTTGCCCTTTCCCCCACCCCCCACCCCCAAACACATCTTTCCTAAGATCACAGGAGGTGATCCTTGAACATCTGCTAGCTTTCCTGGACCCATCTTCCATCCATCCCACAGGACTGTTTCAAGCAGTTCCCCACGGGAGGTCGAGCTCTTCTCTCTTGAAGTCCAGGGCTGCAATCTTGCTATGATTATATGTATCTCTCAAAAGTTAATTGGCAATATAGTATCTGTAAATAAACTGCATAGAGGTAATCCAACAAGATCCAAAAACAATTATGTAATTCTAGATATGGCTTCTTCAGGTGTTTTAGTAGTGGACATGGAATAGTGAACTGGAAGGCTTATTTTTGCAAGTCAGTCCTTTGAACAGAACACTGATTTGTGAAAAGAGTCTCTCTAAAGATATGAAGGAAAATATTTGAAAATTCTGTGATAATAAATCAACTTATGTTCAACTTGAGTTCATTAGTTCCTTATGAATTCAACTTTTCATTTGATTTAATGAATGTCCTAATTAAACTCTGCCTGATTTGATGATGGAATTTCAACTATTCAACTATTTCAACTATTTAAAAATCTGGAAAATATGAAGACATAGATACTGCTTTGGCAAAGGAGAAAAAAAATACCTTCTTAAGTGTTTGATTCTATTCAGTTGCTCAGAACAGGAACTCTTTCTTTTTACTTTATTCTATTTTTTCCTCCCCAAAAGACATGTTTTCTCTCTATTTCAGTGACAAGCATTGGTCAAGCATTGCATCAAGTTGCAGGAGTATCACATTATTCTTGTTAGTGTAAAGTCAGAAAGAAAATAAGTCTTGGTAAAGTAAGCAGAAGATTTATAACAATTTCTGTTGCTATCTTCAAGAAAGTGTTTTTGTTTTGTTTTGTTTGTTTATTTATTTACTAAGACTAACACTGCCTTTGAGAAAAGTCAGCTATATTGCATGAAGGAAGAACCTTAACGTAATGAATATGTTCTGTTGGAGACAAGACACATGGACAGATTTTCTGGGTTTTGTCTTAAAGAATAAGAGAGTCAAGTAAACCAATTTGGATTTATAAACAAAATTTTCAGTTCAGTCCAATTCACCAAATGATTAAATGACCTCATACAATTCTTTACATTTTATCTGCAGTTTTCTTGTACTAAGATTGTGACTATAACACAATAAATGTTTGGGTATGAAGAAAAAAAAATGATAACACTGTGGACAGCAATTATCATTACAAATAGTACATTATTTTGTTGTACTGCTAGAGAGCAGTAGACTAAACTAAACTTTAGTTTAGGCCTAATTGTAATATAAGTCATCTAGACTGACTTACATGATACCTCTCAATTCAAAGAACAGCTTTTTAGGGTTGTTTGTCTGCTTTCGCTGCAAATATAAATTCTGTTTTATTTTTTTCATGCTGAAAGCTAAGACATGCTCATATCTACCTCTACTACTACAATAAATTTCAACTATTTATTGACTCTATATTTTTATCCAGTTATAGAATGCAGACAGTTTATTAGAGCTGAGGTTTTCCATGCTGGAAATGGATAGAATTTTTCAGACCTGAAGTTTCTCACTATTTTTACACATTTTCCGAATCAAAAGAGTTGGAAAAGAACTTAGGTGCCCTACTAACATTTTTCTAAATTCTTAGTGTCAGGTTATCCAACAAAATCTTGAACACCATCTTGAACCACTGGGGATAGATATGCCACAACGTTTTATTTTACTTGAATTTCCCACATTCAACATTTGCCCGTAACCTCATCCTATCTTTGTGCGCCTTGAAGAATCTCTGTTTTATCTGCATAATCTCATCAGGCAAACAATTAATTGTTATTGTAGACACCCATAAAACCCCATAAAACCAGTATTGTTCCTTCCCAGGTCTCTGCTGCCACTGTGACCAACCTGGTTTCCCCAGGGCAATTTCCATAGAGATGTTCCTGACCAGTGCCCCAGAGTTTGCACTTGAACTTCCTGAGTTCCAGGACTTTTCTGTTGGTTCTTGTCTCCGAACAATCTGGATCTCTCTGATTAACAGCCTTGCCCTCTAGCATATGGATTCCCAAATTTCATGTTGTTGACATGCTTGCTGACAGTGCTTTATATCCCATCATCCATGTCATCAATAAGTAGTACTGGTGCCAGTACAGATTCATGAGGGATTCCTCAGAACTCTGTGAGCCCAGCCAATTTTCTTCCTGTTTTATGGTCCACTTTGCTCCACCCCTTATCTCATCAATTTGTTGAAATGGAGACTGTAGGAGAGGGAAATCAAGGAATACAACATTCACTGCCCTCTCATAGTGCCACTCATCTCATCACCACTCGCAATGAGATTGGTCAGGAAGGTTTTGTCCTTGATAAACCCCATGTAGCTTCTACCAGTCAACTTCTTGTCTTTCATGTGCTCAGAAAGGACTTCAATAATTATTTGATCCGTCTCACTTCCAAGGACCGAGATGGGGCTGACATGCTTTTCTTTCTCTGCATCCTCCTTCTTGTTCTTTTTGGAGATGAGTGAAGCTTCCTTTTTCCCAGTCATCTGGAATTTACCTGATTGTTGTGACCTTTCAGAGATGATATAGGGTTATACAGCTCCATCAGCATCCTTGGATGTATCCTGTTTCATCCCTCTCATTCTGCAGGTACTGCTTCACTCCCAGATACCCTGTTTAGAGGCTCAGGTAGCTGGCAGGTCTGAGGGTTGTTGATCTTACCAATTACAACTGAAGAAAGAAAAGGCCTTTTCCATGTACCTTGTCACTAAGTTGTTTGCCATGTTGAGCAGTAGATCAGAGCTTCCTGTAGACTTTTGCTCAGTACAGATGTAATAACAGAAACTGTCCTTGTTACCCTTCACCTTCTGTGCTTTTTTTGGTTTCAGCTGAGCCTTGGCACCATTTAACTTCATTCCTACAAGAAAAGGCAGTATCTTTGTACTCCATCCAAACAGCCCATAACTATGGATCTCCTTGTGAATTTATGCAGGCTTTTTGTCACACTTTTTTGGCTTTTGGCACATTGGAAAGAACTATTCTTGCATTCTGATGAGTCACACGAAGGTGAACCAGATCTTCCCAGGTTCTTTAGCAGTCCTCTGATTGATTCCTGGTCAGGACAAAAATCTTCTCTTTGGAAGTCTAAGGGCTATAATGTTGTAGTTTTTTCTTGCTTACTCCCCTCAGAATCCTACACTCTGCATTGTGATGATCACTGCAGTCCAGGCTCACCTTGCTTGGGAACAACAGGCCCAGCCAGAACCTCATAGTCTGTTCATGGATACTATACATCAATCAATTGCTTCCAGTATGTTCCAGAAATCTCTTGGATTGCTCATTCTCTGGTGTATTGCCCTTTGAACACATATCAACATTCATACATATTTTTCATATACAGAAAAGTCTTAGTCTGATGTAGGCCTAGCCTATAAACATATAAAAATGTAAAACATATAAATATATAAAATTAAAACTCTTCTAATTTTTTTTCCAATTCACTTAGTGTTAGGGTAAGAAAATTTACAACTTTATAACCTGAAAATCATGAGACATTTTAGTCATGAGCCATTTCTTACAGTATCAATCGTAGCTGTAAATGACAAGTCTGATTTTGTGAATAACAGTTTAAATTGATGACCTCTCTAGTTCGGCAGTTTTTCATTCCAAGCTAACTAACCTCCACTTAAAGTGAAACAAACAAACAAACAAACAAAAGAAGCATATTGCCTTTGTGTTTTGAAATAATGTTTAATATTCTATAGTTTCTAATATTAAAAGTTATTAGCATCATAACAGTAAAAATATACACAAAAACTGTATGGAAACAACACAGTTAATATGCAATAAAATGTGTTTAGCAATTCAGACAGCTATGCCAGACTTCTAAAAAATTTATTGAACTTTTCAACTACTTAAAATAAAGTACAAACTACTGTTAATTCACAGCCTTCATTAAGAAAAATATAATTAAAGTTAGATAAGAAATTTAATAGAAAAAAAATGTGAAAATACGTGAAGAATAAGTATACTAAATTATTTTTTTCTCATACAGGGATAAAACAACGCTATTCTAAGAAAAAAATACTAGACTTTTTGTGTTCTTTGTGTTCTTAATTAAAATCGTGTTTTTTTGTTGTTTTGTTTTGTTTTGTTTTTCAATTAAATTTTGTTAAGCTTCACAACACATAAAACTTTAAACAGTGCTATTTCAATGGCAGATTTTTAAATAATTTTCCAAAATAATAATCTGTAGATAGTGTTTTTTTTTTTGATTCTATATGCACTAATGATTCAAAACAACTTCTCCTTTTAAATATATGTGTATATATAAAATACAGTATTTACGTACCATCTCAACTTACTAAAGTCTTTTAATATATGTATCTTAGAGGTAAAATTTCATAGAATATTTGAGATGGTAGTAGGGAATAAATGGTGCAGCATTTTAAAATATATCTGTTTCTGAAAATAAATCTTTTTGTGCCTATATGCTGTACTGAAAAATATCTTCAGTTCCTTAAGCACTTAAGACCTAGAAAAATCAATTCAGTTTCTAGTTCATAATTTATTAATGCAAGCTATTGGCTTTTGTCTTCTGAGAATCTCAAAACTAGTGTTCTAGGCATACAGAAGGCTTTTTAGCAGTTGTACCTAAATGCAAGTGAAACTGTGCTAAACTTAATACTCCCGTTACAGATTTCATAACAATTCTTTGTCTCAAAATGTCTGCTTGAATAATGCAGAGTAGAAGTGAAATAAACTGTACTTTGTTTGAATCATTTATATACCTGAACTTTATATACTTGACTTGAAGTCACTGATTTAAGAATCTGAGAAATGCCAAAGGTCCAAGTGAGCTGTAAAGATCTGGAATGATCCATGTTTATCCAAGTTATGACATTTGTTATGTTCTTCTCTCCTTCAGAAGTTTATTCCCATGCTGAGTACCAACTTAAACCTTAAGAACAAATCAATACTGTATTTTGTTCTCATACAAGTGAATTATGAAAATTCCCCAGAACTCAACAGTTCTATCTTAAAATAATTATATATTTTTGTTAAGGTTTATTTATTTATTTATTTATTTATTTATTTGTGAGGGTTGATAAAATTTTTGCTTAACACTTTTTTTGTTATCATTTTGTAGTTTAATAGTATTCTTTCTGAAATTTTCAAGTAATGACACAATATACTGGACTATAATAGTTGCCACTAGATATAGCAGATGATCACATGAAAGACTGATTAATAAATTCATTTTCAAATTATGAAAAAATAAAGTAAATAACAGGGGATATTGTTCTGGTTTTCTGAGGGGTACAGGTGTGAGAGAGAAGCAGTTAATGGCTTTTTCTGCACCTCAATCAGAAAGGGAACAAATCACTTATGAAACAGCTGTTTTATTAAGACATAATACTAGGAGGAATATAGACATCATGTAAGTTTTAAATGCCTTCAGATGTTGAGTGCTCCATGTTTGTGCAGCATTGGATGGACTCTGGATGGATTTTCACATGGCATTCTGTGCAGATTGCAAACATGGAGAAAAGCCCCTTTGGGGATTCTTTTATGCAGTACCAACATCATGTTCCCAGGATCTGAGGGCATGTAAGAATTATTTATTTCATATATTCCTTTTATTCTGTCTTATTAGAGAAGCTGTTTTAGTAGCCATTAGGCCTTATCGATATCCAGAAAGAACCCTATACTTCTCTCTCTCTCTCACCTAACTTCATCCACAAGGTAAAGAAGAGATATCATATGCGATGACATCATATAAAACACTAGAAGTTAATGAAATTATAAGATGAATAAAACAACCCTAATATAATTGTTTTTATTTTTAATTTATAATGATGAGTCAATTCTTATCAAAGTATAAACGTGGTGTTCCTATACATAGTTCTGATTATTTATGATTTTGTTTAAAGGAAATGTAAAATGCTTTGCCAAACTATTTGTACGGTTTTGAACATTGTATATAGGCTGTATAGTTTGCACACTTTTGCATGTGCATTTTGTTTTTTTCATATAGTCTCAGGTATTCAATTCACACAGGCTTTGTTTCAGTGTTATTTCATTGACCCTAGAATTATAAGAAAATATACATGTGCAATACAGTAGTAGTGCCCTGAGTTTGATGTCTGTAAAAAAATATTGAAATATTCTAACTTACGTGACTATTAAAAGCTATTTTCTTGTAAATAGAATAAATGAATATCTTAAAGATAGTAAATATATCTGCATATATTTTACCTAAAATGATTATCAGACTGAAATAAAAATAGTAGTGTTTAAGGTGGGTATAAACTCTTAACTTAAGATCATTGATATATACCCATGTGGATCAACTCTTTTATCCCATCTTTGAATAATATGAAAAGACTACATATTTCTAATATTTCTTCCATACTAACTTCAGATGTTGTTTTTGTTTTCTAGTATAAAACACGTTCTTTGCTCTAGCAGTTACAGCACATCACAGTGAAAGACTCACTATAGTAGTGCACATGAACTATTTTGAATCCGGGATGTCCTGGGATCTCATAGTTTACCAGTCTGTCTCAGTAGTAGGTTACCAACCAATTCTTTCTTATAGAATGTGGGGCACAGAATAACACTAGTAATTTGTATGACTCGTCGTTAAACTTTCCTATAGTACATCAGAGGAAGGCTTGAAAGCAGAAGGTTTATATTGGTTTGTGAGCAGAATCCCAAACTCTAGCAGTCTCAATCTGCAACAAGAATGAAAATAAAACAAACAGCATGTAAAAATAATAACCAAAACTTAGTAGGAATAAACAGTCTTTCACAGGTTTTGTCAGAAGTTTATTTTGTTTTAGTTCTATAGTCCTGGATATGACCCACTGAGTGATGTCAGTCTCTTTTCTTCATTTCTATCATCAGTAAGATGATTCTGATGATAATTGAAAATCTATCTATATTAGTTAGTGAAGCGTTCCTAACTCACACTGAAATAATACATTAAAAGATGTAATACCTGTGCTAAATATTGTGTTTGTTTACCATTTTTGTCTTCATGGTGAGTTCAGTCATCTTTTCCAATCTAATAAATCATTAAGTCATTGGCTACTTCTTCTACCAGTAACTAGAAAGAGGGACAAGAGGGAATGGCCTCAAGTTGCAGGAGGGGAGCTTCAGGTTGGATATCAGGAAAAAATTCTTCTCAGCAAGAGTAGTCAGGCATTGGAACGGGTTTTCCAGGGAGGTGGTGGAGTCACTATCCCTGGGGGTGTTTAAGGAAAGGGTAGATGTGGTACTTAGGGAGATGGTTTAGTGGGTGCTATTGGTGGTAGCTGGACAGTTGGACTAGATTATTTTAGAGTTTTTTTTCCAACCTTAATGATTCTATGATTCTGTGATTCAGTTCCAACCATCAGTCTAATGCTACCAAGTCCACCACTAAACCATGTCCCTAAACCCACATCCACACATCTCTTAAATAACTCTAGGGATGGGGACTGCATGACCTGCCTGGACAGCCTGCTCCAATGAACCACTGTTTAGAAATTCTTCCACATATCCATTCTAAACCTCTCCTTGTACAACATGAGTCCATTTCCTTACATATTATATAACCTGACACCTGAGAAAAGAGACCAACACCCACTTTGTTACAGTCTACTTTCAAGGAGTTGTAGAGAGAAATGAGGTCTCCCTTCAGCGTCGTTTTCTCCAGATTAAACAACCCTAGTTTCCTCAGCCACTTCTCATGTGTCTTGTTGTCTAGTGCTTTCACCAGCTCTTCTCTGAATGTATTCCGACAATTCAATAACTTTCTTGTAAGGGTCCTAAAGGAGAATAATATTTGAAGTGTAATCTCAACAGTGCCAAGTATAAAGGGATATAAATAATGACAATATGAAAACCAAATAGAAATTAATAAATACAAAAGACTCTGGTATTATAGTATATTTTTCCTCAAAATTCAACTTTTTTTTTTCCTATTCATTTAAATCAGTTTCAGAAAAACTAACACTTTTGTAACTTTTTTTTTTTTTTGACAAAATATATATTTGTTTTCAGATCCTGTATTTCTGAGGTATTCAACCAAGCTTATTTGTGGATCATCTAATTAAAACTGACTAAAACTTGCCAGATCTATAGTAAAGGATCAAAGAAAAACAATAAAAGTTGATAATCTGCAAAGGGGTCTTGTACTTTATGTTCATTATTTATTTTATTTTATTTTATTTTATTTTATTTTATTTTATTTTATTTTATTTTATTTTATTTTATTTTATTTTATTTTATTTTATTTTATTTTATTTTATTTTAATTATTTTATTTTATTTTATTTTATTTTATTTTATTTTATTTTATTTTATTTTATTTTATTATTTTATTTTATTTTATTTTATTTTATTTTATTTTATTTTACTTTTTAGGTATGTGCATATGAGAACTACTTTTTTTTTTTATGTTACTGTTAGCTTCTAGAGTAGCTGGTCTCTTAAACACATACAGTAGGGCTAGTACATGAAATAATCGCTATGGATTACATAATGATCCCATATAAAGGAAAATTAAAGATTTGTCCTCTCTGTGATAGACTACTATCTCTGTGTTTCTTTGTGAAAGGAATTCTTAAGTACATCCCTAGAAATTTTGCATACTGCATGTCATTAATACTTTTTTTGTCAAGTTTTTATGAGTACAGATAGTTCTATCATCATCCTTCTGCACTTTCCTTGAGCAGGTGCTGTCCGTCATTTTCCATTTGAGGGATGAAAAGGAGAATGTGAACATACAATTTAGTTTAACTAATTAACTGAAGCAGGTCTTGAATAGATATCCAAAGCTGGGAAAAAAAAAAAAAAAAAAAAATTAAAAAATAAAAAATAAAAAAGATCCTAACTCACTGTACAACAAAACTTCTCAAAAATGCAATAGTGAGCACAAACACTCCTCTGCTTTGTGTATTTGACCAGGTAATATTAAAGTATCTGCTTAAACTACAGAAGGCTATGGGTTGAAAAAAATGAAGCTTTTGAGATATTATTCTTAGCTCACACAAAAATTTCTGAGAGAATGTGTTTTGTATCCGCAAAGTCTATATCAGCAGAGAGATTATATACTGGTGTGTGCTAAAATGTGGAGACATCAAGACAATCTATTTTTTGTTGTTGTTTAATAACCCATGATATGTGTTTATTTTCTTGTTTCTTCTGGAAATCTTCAACCGCAAGAGTAACAGTTAGTGCATAGAAATAAAAATAAAAATAATAAAAAAAAAAAGGACAGGGTTGAAAAGCTTGAAATTGCATGTTAGAACATGCAGATCTTGCATTAGATCTCACAAGTGAGAATTCTAGACCACCTTTGTTTTACTGCAGTTATTAATGTAACATATCCCATATTTTGCCACAAACAGTTTTATCATACCATTTGTAGCTATTTAATCAATTTATTTCACCACTTCAAATAACATTAGTTGTTATTACCTGCCTACCTGACCTAGAAATCAGTGTTGTATGAAGAAAATGTGAAGGAAGTTCTGTGTAGCTAGAGAGAATATTTAATCAGGTTCTGTTTAAAAATAGCTATTTTAAATATTCATTGTTGAAATGTAAAGCTCAGCTGTTTTTTTTTTCTTCTTTTAATTAAACAAAAGCTATTAGATACACCATAGCATAACTGCTTGCAACATATGGTTTCTGAAATTAAACCTATTATTTAAGTTACGAGTACAAACAAGTATTCGAAAATGGCACACCTCAAATATTATGCCATTACTTTTTTTTTTTTTTTTCAGTAAGGATTAAGTATCACGTCATATTTCTGCTATAATATATTTATGTAACTATATAAAATTAAAATTTTAAAAGAAAATGTTTATTACAACAACAAGCTACAAACAATATAACAATGTATTTTGTTATCCTTAGCAAACAAAGTAAATACATGCAGCAGGTAACGACTTTCAAATGCTTATCCAAATAGTGAGCATGTCTCTTGAATATCTCCAGGGATGGGGGCTCCACCATTTCCCCAGGGCAACCCTTCCGATGTTTGACCACCCTTTCCATGAAGAAAATCTTCCTGATACCTGATCCAAACCTCCCCTAGTGGTTTGAGACTGTTTCCTCAAGGAGTCATAGAGACCAATTTTAGCTGTGTGAGATTAATCTTTCTAGATCTTTTCTGCTGTACATAGAGATGCAGAACTCAGCTGCAGGTCATCCTAGTAGCTGGGGTACCTGCTTTGTCAACCTCTAGAAAACCTCATCTCTCATCTGTCTAACAACAGTAGCAGAGAATAGCCTTACAGTTCTGTTCAAACAGCTAACCTTTCTGAATACCCTCAGTGGGGGGCACAAATTGAGACAAGCTCTCTTTGAACATGGGTAGTGGACTCTTCCTGTCTCCAGTGTAAATCAGAATGGCTGAAGGCTTTGCTGAAATGATCAAGCTAATGTACTGTCAGGGAAACCACTCTTCCTGACTTTCATCCCTTCCAATGTGAACACACACTGCTCATACACAAAAAAAAACCACCACCACCACCAACAACAAAAAAACACAGTTTACAGTTTTACGTAAATGTAGGCCAATACAATCTGGAACAGGCTGTGATAAGCCTCTTAAGGTGTATTTAGTGTATCTGTGGAACTGACAATGGAAGAGGCTTCAAAATAGCCTTCTGGAAAGTAGTTATTAGAAAAGGGTTTGTGATGTTTACATTTTATTTGAAATTTCTGTAATAACTATTAACCTAAGAGAACAGTGGAGATAAATAGTTTTACTATTCACATCTGTTGGTATACCTTAATAATGTGAGTCATCCAATCAGTCACACTTTGTATGTAGGATAAATAAAGGTACCAAAATTTTAGATTGAAAATCTAACAGATAATCTTCTATAATGTCTGACACATACACGAGATAACTATATTTCATTTCATAACAATAGAACTTCAGAATACTTAACCAAGATATTAGTTAGTACTTTTTCACATTGGAGTGGCCTTACTGGTAAGTACTCACTGATTTTCATAACAATTAAATTACTCTTTTCCTTTATCTCTTTGGCAAAATGTGATGTGTTTCCTTTCAAATGTTGACCTCCCCAGAACTGGAGAAACATAAAGTAATTCAGCTTGTTTGTCAGAATTAGAAGGAAGAAATTAATTTCTTAATTCTTGTACTTTTCATTATTAGGTTGGCCACTGAAATTAGGATTCTTGAAAGAGTTATGTTGCCAAATTACTCATAACCATTAATCTTCTTTCAGTCTTTTGTTGAGAGGAAAATGTGTAGAACAAAGACTGACGGTTCCACCAAATTTTTGATGAGATATTAACCTCCACATCCTCAAATTTTCACCATTTCCATAAAAACAACAAAAGCCCAATAGGTGCAGATAGAAGAAAATGAAGAAGTGCACATTACGTTGACAGAATCCTCGAGTTCTATCATACAAAAATGCATATGTGCACATATGTGTATAAGTAAATGTATATGTACACATCTGTATATGCTTTTGTGTATGTATATATATCTATATATGTATACCAGCAACTGGATTAGAAGCTGTTGTGAAGAAAGTGGTTAAAAGACAGTCTGGTTTCAAGACAGTTTCAATCATTATCAATACACATTGAAAGCAATTACCTCTTACCAGGGTTATTTTAAATTAGTTGTGCTTATATAATTCCACAGAGGCAATGCAATTCAGCTTGTAGAGAAGGCTATGGTCTTTGAAGGTTCTTAGGCATGAATAGTAATGCAGAGGAGGCCTCAGAACTATTAGAAAAAAAAAAAAAAAAGAAAAAAAAGTCGTCCCTCCCCTCAACTTACTTATCTCTTTGTGGATGTTTTATGCCACCCCAGTCCTGGGTTTGTATCCAGAATTAAGAAGAACATCTTACTGGATATGCTGAGAGACCATACTCTTAAACTTACAATTTGATATTTTTTTTTTGTTTTACATAAATATATATTTTATATAAAATGGAGACTACTGAACTGGAGAGATTAAAACTGTTCCATCTCAGAATATGCCTAAACTTAATGGCAAGGAGATGACAAAATCAGATGTCACTTCAGTGGGACATCATTCTGAAAATTTTGACCATAGTCTCACTCCACATATCTATTGAAGATATATGTATTCACTGAATACTTATTTTCTTTTAGGATTTTCTATGATTCATTAACACGGTTAATAAATCATTTACCTGAGATATTTAATTTAGAAAACTTTAGTCTCAGTTCCCACACAATAAAATACTAGGCAAAATACTGGGACTGATTCAGAGCAGTCAGCCTCAAAGATGGTGGACTTTATAGTAACAGGTTATAATAGTGAAGAAAGATAACTGAATCTAGGTCTGTTACATACAAAATGGATGTATATCAAGTAACAAGCTAGGAAACAGACAACCCCCATACTACTTACCAAATCTACTCCTATACTTAATGAAACTTGTTCAACCCATTTGGTCTGACTTCACAAATATAATTTCAGAGAAACTG